>NW_028274814.1:36563794-36717335 GCF_037043125.1 Eumetopias jubatus | reverse complement strand
CCACACCCACTTTTGGAAATGCTTCTCTCTCCAGGATACCTGAAGATGCTAGTGGCGAGTCGCCGTAGACGCAGACTTGCTTTTCCCAGGTCAGTACATGGCACTCTCCTTATTCACTCACGCACGCGCGCGCGCGCTTGCCCTCACACACACACACACACACACACACACACACACACACACACACACACAGAGTTGAACATGTTTCTGTCTCGTCAGGAAAGAAGGTGATCGTTGAGAGACGGTTTCTCGCCGATGCTTTTGGGTTCTTGCTTTTTTCCCCCCGGAGAGAGAAGTGTAGCCGCTTTTTCCCTAGGCTTCCGTACACACCCTTGAGAAGCCTTCCGTCAGCCAGAAACAAGCCATGAGTTGAAAGAGGCGTTCCACGCAGACCTCCTTCTCAGAGCGAAGCCTGTCACACTTTTCCTTGTGAAGTAAACTAGAGAGATACAAATACTTTCTCAATGATTGCTTTAACAAAAAAGGACTAAATATCCCAATCAGAAAACATAGACTGTAAAGAGGAAGCAAGACCCATCTCTATGCTGCCTAGCAGAGAATCACTTCAGACCTAAAAATAAAAGCAGATTGGAAGTAATGGGACACAAAACCATTTATCATGCAAATGGAAGTGAAAAGAAAGTTGGAGTCGTAATATTTTTATGAGACAAAATAAACTGAATTGTGGGGAAGATGGCAGAGTAGAAGGACCCTAAACTCACCTCATCCCACAGATACAACTAGGTAACACTCACACCAGAGTCACCCAGAAATGGACCTTCAGATTTCCCCACAAAACTATACAACTAAATGGAGAGAGGGAATCACATCAAAGATGGTAGGAAGGACAAGGACTCTGTAGGAATCTAAACCCCATATTTCTGACCACCAGAGGGAGGGAACCACAGTCACAGAGGGGCCAGAAACAAACTACTACACCGGGGAGCCTCTAAAGCGTAGAGACATCCTCATAGCTTATGGCTTTGAAAATCAGAAGGGATGACATTTGTGAGCGTATACAACCAGCAGACTTAAAGCTTGGAACTTTTAAAAATCAGCTGTCTCAGCTCTGAGAGAGCACAGAAGGTGATAGGAAGCTGAGATCTGTCCTTAAAGATTAAGCAGAGCAAAGAGTGTGGAGAAGCTTGGGTGAAGCAGGTTGAAAGGTGCTTGAGGATTAAACAAGGGAGACATAGTTCCTGAACTCAGAGTTTGCTAAGGGACTTGTCCAGGAACAAAGGAGCTGGCAGGTGCCATTTCCCTCTACGGCCCCTCATTATAAACACACACCTACCTGCAAGACCAAGCACAATCTGGCAATCACTAACTTGCATAAACCATGGCCCATCCCCACACCTACCACACCTGCTTCAGTCCCAGTGCTGTGGATACCCTCCCTGATAAGACCCACACAATCCTTGACAACAATATGTCTCCCCATCACCCACAGAACACGCATGCATCTTGTTAAAACAGCACACCCCATGTGTTGTGCACAATGACACAGTCCAGATCCAGTCTCTGTTGTTGCTATGCATTACCTTCAGAGGAGAACCAGCATCACCAAGTGAAAAATGTATGTTCTGCCCCGTATTTTCAAGAACAAGCAATATATCTGACCTTCCTAACAGAGAGATATTCTCTGAGAAGTAGGCCAAATGAGCAGACAGAGGACTATGTCCTAAACGAAAGAAGAGGACAAAGCCACAGCAAGAGACCTAAACAAAATGGATATAAGGAACATGCCTGACAGAAAATTTAAGATAACAATTATAAAGATACTCACTGGGGAAATGAAAAGAGGGAGGACATCAGAAGGGGGAACATCATTGAGACTCTTAACAAAGAGATATGAAAGAAATAATCAGAGATGTGGAACACAAGAAATGAAATGAAGAATATACTAGATAGAATAATTAGCAGGATGGACGAAGCAGAGGAACAAATTAATGAACTAGAAGACAGTAATGGAAAGTAATCAAGCGGAACAAATGAGAGGAAAAAGAAGTATGCAAAAATGAGAAGAGACTTAGGGAATTCAGTGACTCCATCCAGTGTAACAACACCCACATTAGAGGGATCCCAGAAGGTGAAAAGGGGGAAAAGGGGGCAGAAAATCTATTTGACCAAAGAAGAGCTGAAAACTTAACCTAATCTGGTGAAGGAAACCTATACAAATCCATAAGGCATAGAGATCCCCTCCCACAAAATCAACCTAAGGAGGTCCACATCAAGATACATAGTAATCCAAATGGGAAAAGGTAGTGATAAAGAAAAAACATTTAAAGCAGCAAGATAAAAGAAGACAGTTAACATGCAAGGGAAAGCCCATAAATCTATCAGCTGAGTTTTCAGCAGAAACTATGCAGGACAGAAGAAAGTGGCGTTAAATATTCAAAGTGCTGAATGAGAAAAATCTGCAGCAAGGAATAATTTATCCAGCAAGCCTATCCTTCAGAAAAGAAGGGGAGAAAAAGAGTTTCTTAGCCACACAAACTAAAAGAGTTCATGACCACTAAATTAACTACAAAAAATATTGAAGGGGACACTATGAGTGGAAAAAAATCGTAAGTGAGAGTATGACAATAATGAATCAAGGAAGCAGTAAAAATAAGTATTTCTGTAAAAATCAGTTAAGGGATTCACAAAATAAAAGTATGTAAAATATGAAAACATATACCCTAACACATGAGGAGGAGTCAACAGTGGGTTTGAACTTAAACAGCATTCAACTTAATATAGACTGAAAAGGCTATATATAATCCAGGGGGTCACCACAAACCCAAACCTCTAATACACATGCAAAAGATAAAGGGAAAGAAATCCAAGAATATCATTAAAGAAAACGAGCAAACCATGAGAGAGAGAGCAAGAGAAGAAAGGATCAGAGAAAAACTACACAAAAAACTATGAAACAAGTAACAAAACATCAATAAATACATGTCTAATGATAATTAGTTTGAATGTAAATGGACTAAATGCTCCAAGCAAAAGAGCATGACAGAGTTTGTATATATATATAAAAGATTTCACACCTAAAGACACCTGCAGATGGAAATTAAGAGATGGAGAAACATTAATCATGCAAGTGGATGTCAAAAGAAGTCAGAGTAGCAATCCTTATATCAGACAAAATAGACTTTTTTAACATTGAAATTGAATTAGCCAACAGAGAGTACACCAGTAATTTCAAATGTAGCGTTCCACAATTCATCAGTTGTGTATAACACCCAGTGTTCATCACATCACATGCATTCCTTAATGCCCATCACACAGTTACTCCATCTCCCCACCCACCTTTCCTCCAGCAACCCTCAGTTTGTTTCCAATAGTTAGGAACCTGTCATGGATTTTCTTCCTCTCTGGTTTCTTCGCATTCATTTTCCCTCCCTTCCCCTATGATCCTCTGTGCTGTTCCTTCTATTCCACATATGAGTAAAACCATATAATAATTGTTTTTCTCTGACTGACTTATTTTGCTCAGCATAATACCCTCCAGTGCCTTCCACATCGATATGCTAAATATTGATCCTTTCTGATGGCTGAGTCATATTCCATTGTATATGTATATACCATGTTTTCTTTATCCATTTATCTGTCGATGGATGTCTTGGTTCCTTCCACGGTTTGGCTATTGTGGACAATGTCGCTATAAACATTCGGGGTGCAGTTGCCCCTTCAGATCACTACATTTGTAGCTTTGGGGTAAATAAAATTGCTGGGTTGTAAGGGAGCTCTCTTTTAAGTTCTTGAGGAACCTCCATATTGTTTTCCAAAGTGGCTGTACCAGTTTCCATTCCCACTTAGAAGTGTAAGAGAGTTCCCCTTTCTCCTCACCAACATTTGTTATTTCTTCGCTTGTTAATTTTTGCAATTCTGACTGGTGTGAAGTGGTATCTCATTGTCATTTGGATTTCTTTTTCCCCATGCCAAGTGATGTTGAGCAGTTTGTCATATGTCTGTTGGCCATTTGTGTGTCTTCTTTGGAGAAATATCTGTTCATATCTTCTGCCCATTTCTTGACTCGCTTATTTGTTTTTTGGGTGTTGAGTTTGGGTGTTGAACGGTAGTAAAGCGTACGGCACATTCATGATGCTTCCACACCCACTTTTGGAAATGCTTCTCTCTCCAGGATACCTGAAGATGTTAGTGGAGAGTTGCCGTATACGCAGACTTGCTTTTCCCAGGTGAGTGCATGGCACATTCCTTATTCACTCACGCGCGCGCGCGCGCGCACACACACACACACACACACACACACACACAGAGTTGAACATGTTTCTGTCTCGTCAGGAAAGGAGGTGTTCGTTGAGAGACGGTTTCTCGCCAATGCTTTTGGGTGCTTGCCCTTTTCCCCCCGGAGAGTGAAGTGTATGCGCTTTTTGCCTAGGCTTCCGTACACACCCTTGAGAAGCCTTCCCTCAGCCAGAAACAAGCCGTGAGCTGAAAGAGGCGTTCCACACAGACCTCCTTCTCAGAGCGAAGCCTGTCACACTTTTCCTTGGGCCTCCACACGCACTTTAGAAAAACTTCCTCCGGGAAGCTGTGAGTTGAACGACGGGTTTCCTACAGCGGTTTTCCGTGGGGGTAAGGATATATGGCACTTGGCCTTAGGCTTCCACGCACACATTGGAAAGGCTTCTCTCTTCGTGAAACAAGATGTGCGCTGAACGTTGCGTTCTGCGCAGGCTTGGTTTTCACACACCAGCCCATGGTACTTTCCCTAGGCTTCCACACGCGCAGTGAGTATCCCTTCCCTAAACCTGAACCAAGACGCGGGGGAAAGCTGCCTTCTACACCACCTTCTTTTCCGAGTTTCGTATAGAACCCTTGCGTTGTGCTTCCACATCCACTTTTGTCATTGCTTCGATATATCCTCCGGAGAGGGGTTCGCTTGAAAGACGGTCTCCCTCCGTCACGCTTTCAAGGAGTTAAGGATAGGGCACTCTCCTTATGCCTGCACACGTCCACTTGCAATCTCGACTGACTTCATGACCCCGTCCATATGCTACGCTGAAAGTCCCATTGCGCGCGGCCTTGTTTCTAAGAGATGAGGACAGGGCACGGCACGTTCCTTGTGCTTCCACCACGACTATATAAAAGGCTCCCGTCTCCAAGGCAAAGGATGTCAGGTGCAAGACGGCTTCGCAGAAGCGAGGTTGCCTCTTAGAGGGCGGTCTACGGCGCTCTGCTGACGCTTCCACGCATACATATGCAAACGCTTCTGGGCTCACGAAAGAAGACGTCCGTTGAAAGCTGCCTTGTACCCCGACGCGTTTCTCGGAGTTAGGTCCAGGGAACGGTCCCTGTGCGATCACACGCAGCCTTGAGATGGCTCAGCTCTTTTCGATCGTCAGGGAGGACGTTTCTCGGAGTTAGGTCCAGGGAAAGGTAGTAAAGCGTACGGCACTTTCATGATGCTTCCACACCCACTTTTGGAAATGCTTCTCTCTCCAGGATACCTGAAGATGCTAGTGGCGAGTCGCCGTAGACGCAGACTTGCTTTTCCCAGGTCAGTACATGGCACTCTCCTTATTCACTCACGCACGCGCGCGCGCGCTTGCCCTCACACACACACACACACACACACACACACACACACACAGAGTTGAACATGTTTCTGTCTCGTCAGGAAAGAAGGTGATCGTTGAGAGACGGTTTCTCGCCGATGCTTTTGGGTTCTTGCTTTTTTCCCCCCGGAGAGAGAAGTGTAGCCGCTTTTTCCCTAGGCTTCCGTACACACCCTTGAGAAGCCTTCCGTCAGCCAGAAACAAGCCATGAGTTGAAAGAGGCGTTCCACGCAGACCTCCTTCTCAGAGCGAAGCCTGTCACACTTTTCCTTGTGAAGTAAACTAGAGAGATACAAATACTTTCTCAATGATTGCTTTAACAAAAAAGGACTAAATATCCCAATCAGAAAACATAGACTGTAAAGAGGAAGCAAGACCCATCTCTATGCTGCCTAGCAGAGAATCACTTCAGACCTAAAAATAAAAGCAGATTGGAAGTAATGGGACACAAAACCATTTATCATGCAAATGGAAGTGAAAAGAAAGTTGGAGTCGTAATATTTTTATGAGACAAAATAAACTGAATTGTGGGGAAGATGGCAGAGTAGAAGGACCCTAAACTCACCTCATCCCACAGATACAACTAGGTAACACTCACACCAGAGTCACCCAGAAATGGACCTTCAGATTTCCCCACAAAACTATACAACTAAATGGAGAGAGGGAATCACATCAAAGATGGTAGGAAGGACAAGGACTCTGTAGGAATCTAAACCCCATATTTCTGACCACCAGAGGGAGGGAACCACAGTCACAGAGGGGCCAGAAACAAACTACTACACCGGGGAGCCTCTAAAGCGTAGAGACATCCTCATAGCTTATGGCTTTGAAAATCAGAAGGGATGACATTTGTGAGCGTATACAACCAGCAGACTTAAAGCTTGGAACTTTTAAAAATCAGCTCTCTCAGCTCTGAGAGAGCACAGAAGGTGATAGGAAGCTGAGATCTGTCCTTAAAGATTAAGCAGAGCAAAGAGTGTGGAGAAGCTTGGGTGAAGCAGGTTGAAAGGTGCTTGAGGATTAAACAAGGGAGACATAGTTCCTGAACTCAGAGTTTGCTAAGGGACTTGTCCAGGAACAAAGGAGCTGGCAGGTGCCATTTCCCTCTACGGCCCCTCATTATAAACACACACCTACCTGCAAGACCAAGCACAATCTGGCAATCACTAACTTGCATAAACCATGGCCCATCCCCACACCTACCACACCTGCTTCAGTCCCAGTGCTGTGGATACCCTCCCTGATAAGACCCACACAATCCTTGACAACAATATGTCTCCCCATCACCCACAGAACACGCATGCATCTTGTTAAAACAGCACACCCCATGTGTTGTGCACAATGACACAGTCCAGATCCAGTCTCTGTTGTTGCTATGCATTACCTTCAGAGGAGAACCAGCATCACCAAGTGAAAAATGTATGTTCTGCCCCGTATTTTCAAGAACAAGCAATATATCTGACCTTCCTAACAGAGAGATATTCTCTGAGAAGTAGGCCAAATGAGCAGACAGAGGACTATGTCCTAAACGAAAGAAGAGGACAAAGCCACAGCAAGAGACCTAAACAAAATGGATATAAGGAACATGCCTGACAGAAAATTTAAGATAACAATTATAAAGATACTCACTGGGGAAATGAAAAGAGGGAGGACATCAGAAGGGGGAACATCATTGAGACTCTTAACAAAGAGATATGAAAGAAATAATCAGAGATGTGGAAACAAGAAATGAAATGAAGAATATACTAGATAGAATAATTAGCAGGATGGACGAAGCAGAGGAACAAATTAATGAACTAGAAGACAGTAATGGAAAGTAATCAAGCGGAACAAATGAGAGGAAAAAGAAGTATGCAAAAATGAGAAGAGACTTAGGGAATTCAGTGACTCCATCCAGTGTAACAACACCCACATTAGAGGGATCCCAGAAGGTGAAAAGGGGGAAAAGGGGGCAGAAAATCTATTTGACCAAAGAAGAGCTGAAAACTTAACCTAATCTGGTGAAGGAAACCTATACAAATCCATAAGGCATAGAGATCCCCTCCCACAAAATCAACCTAAGGAGGTCCACATCAAGATACATAGTAATCCAAATGGGAAAAGGTAGTGATAAAGAAAAAACATTTAAAGCAGCAAGATAAAAGAAGACAGTTAACATGCAAGGGAAAGCCCATAAATCTATCAGCTGAGTTTTCAGCAGAAACTATGCAGGACAGAAGAAAGTGGCGTTAAATATTCAAAGTGCTGAATGAGAAAAATCTGCAGCAAGGAATAATTTATCCAGCAAGCCTATCCTTCAGAAAAGAAGGGGAGAAAAAGAGTTTCTTAGCCACACAAACTAAAAGAGTTCATGACCACTAAATTAACTACAAAAAATATTGAAGGGGACACTATGAGTGGAAAAAAATCGTAAGTGAGAGTATGACAATAATGAATCAAGGAAGCAGTAAAAATAAGTATTTCTGTAAAAATCAGTTAAGGGATTCACAAAATAAAAGTATGTAAAATATGAAAACATATACCCTAACACATGAGGAGGAGTCAACAGTGGGTTTGAACTTAAACAGCATTCAACTTAATATAGACTGAAAAGGCTATATATAATCCAGGGGGTCACCACAAACCCAAACCTCTAATACACATGCAAAAGATAAAGGGAAAGAAATCCAAGAATATCATTAAAGAAAACGAGCAAACCATGAGAGAGAGAGCAAGAGAAGAAAGGATCAGAGAAAAACTACACAAAAAACTATGAAACAAGTAACAAAACATCAATAAATACATGTCTAATGATAATTAGTTTGAATGTAAATGGACTAAATGCTCCAAGCAAAAGAGCATGACAGAGTTTGTATATATATATAAAAGATTTCACACCTAAAGACACCTGCAGATGGAAATTAAGAGATGGAGAAACATTAATCATGCAAGTGGATGTCAAAAGAAGTCAGAGTAGCAATCCTTATATCAGACAAAATAGACTTTTTTAACATTGAAATTGAATTAGCCAACAGAGAGTACACCAGTAATTTCAAATGTAGCGTTCCACAATTCATCAGTTGTGTATAACACCCAGTGTTCATCACATCACATGCATTCCTTAATGCCCATCACACAGTTACTCCATCTCCCCACCCACCTTTCCTCCAGCAACCCTCAGTTTGTTTCCAATAGTTAGGAACCTGTCATGGATTTTCTTCCTCTCTGGTTTCTTCGCATTCATTTTCCCTCCCTTCCCCTATGATCCTCTGTGCTGTTCCTTCTATTCCACATATGAGTAAAACCATATAATAATTGTTTTTCTCTGACTGACTTATTTTGCTCAGCATAATACCCTCCAGTGCCTTCCACATCGATATGCTAAATATTGATCCTTTCTGATGGCTGAGTCATATTCCATTGTATATGTATATACCATGTTTTCTTTATCCATTTATCTGTCGATGGATGTCTTGGTTCCTTCCACGGTTTGGCTATTGTGGACAATGTCGCTATAAACATTCGGGGTGCAGTTGCCCCTTCAGATCACTACATTTGTAGCTTTGGGGTAAATAAAATTGCTGGGTTGTAAGGGAGCTCTCTTTTAAGTTCTTGAGGAACCTCCATATTGTTTTCCAAAGTGGCTGTACCAGTTTCCATTCCCACTTAGAAGTGTAAGAGAGTTCCCCTTTCTCCTCACCAACATTTGTTATTTCTTCGCTTGTTAATTTTTGCAATTCTGACTGGTGTGAAGTGGTATCTCATTGTCATTTGGATTTCTTTTTCCCCATGCCAAGTGATGTTGAGCAGTTTGTCATATGTCTGTTGGCCATTTGTGTGTCTTCTTTGGAGAAATATCTGTTCATATCTTCTGCCCATTTCTTGACTCGCTTATTTGTTTTTTGGGTGTTCAGTTTGGGTGTTGAACGGTAGTAAAGCGTACGGCACATTCATGATGCTTCCACACCCACTTTTGGAAATGCTTCTCTCTCCAGGATACCTGAAGATGTTAGTGGAGAGTTGCCGTATACGCAGACTTGCTTTTCCCAGGTGAGTGCATGGCACATTCCTTATTCACTCACGCGCGCGCGCGCGCGCGCACACACACACACACACACACACACACAGAGTTGAACGTGTTTCTGTCTCGTCAGGAAAGGAGGTGTTCGTTGAGAGACGGTTTCTCGCCAATGCTTTTGGGTGCTTGCCCTTTTCCCCCCGGAGAGTGAAGTGTATGCGCTTTTTGCCTAGGCTTCCGTACACACCCTTGAGAAGCCTTCCCTCAGCCAGAAACAAGCCGTGAGCTGAAAGAGGCGTTCCACACAGACCTCCTTCTCAGAGCGAAGCCTGTCACACTTTTCCTTGGGCCTCCACACGCACTTTAGAAAAACTTCCTCCGGGAAGCTGTGAGTTGAACGACGGGTTTCCTACAGCGGTTTTCCGTGGGGGTAAGGATATATGGCACTTGGCCTTAGGCTTCCACGCACACATTGGAAAGGCTTCTCTCTTCGTGAAACAAGATGTGCGCTGAACGTTGCGTTCTGCGCAGGCTTGGTTTTCACACACCAGCCCATGGTACTTTCCCTAGGCTTCCACACGCGCAGTGAGTATCCCTTCCCTAAACCTGAACCAAGACGCGGGGGAAAGCTGCCTTCTACACCACCTTCTTTTCCGAGTTTCGTATAGAACCCTTGCGTTGTGATTCCACATCCACTTTTGTCACTGCTTCGATATATCCTCCGGAGAGGGGTTCGCTTGAAAGACGGTCTCCCTCCGTCACGCTTTCAAGGAGTTAAGGATAGGGCACTCTCCTTATGCCTGCACACGTCCACTTGCAATCTCGACTGACTTCATGACCCCGTCCATATGCTACGCTGAAAGTCCCATTGCGCGCGGCCTTGTTTCTAAGAGATGAGGACAGGGCACGGCACGTTCCTTGTGCTTCCACCACGACTATATAAAAGGCTCCCGTCTCCAAGGCAAAGGATGTCAGGTGCAAGACGGCTTCGCAGAAGCGAGGTTGCCTCTTAGAGGGCGGTCTACGGCGCTCTGCTGACGCTTCCACGCCTACATATGCAAACGCTTCTGGGCTCACGAAAGAAGACGTCCGTTGAAAGCTGCCTTGTACCCCGACGCGTTTCTCGGAGTTAGGTCCAGGGAACGGTCCCTGTGCGATCACACGCAGCCTTGAGATGGCTCAGCTCTTTTCGATCGTCAGGGAGGACGTTTCTCGGAGTTAGGTCCAGGGAAAGGTAGTAAAGCGTACGGCACTTTCATGATGCTTCCACACCCACTTTTGGAAATGCTTCTCTCTCCAGGATACCTGAAGATGCTAGTGGCGAGTCGCCGTAGACGCAGACTTGCTTTTCCCAGGTCAGTACATGGCACTCTCCTTATTCACTCACGCACGCGCGCGCGCGCGTGCCCTCACACACACACACACACACACACACACACACACACACACAGAGTTGAACATGTTTCTGTCTCGTCAGGAAAGAAGGTGATCGTTGAGAGACGGTTTCTCGCCGATGCTTTTGGGTTCTTGCTTTTTTCCCCCCGGAGAGAGAAGTGTAGCCGCTTTTTCCCTAGGCTTCCGTACACACCCTTGAGAAGCCTTCCGTCAGCCAGAAACAAGCCATGAGTTGAAAGAGGCGTTCCACGCAGACCTCCTTCTCAGAGCGAAGCCTGTCACACTTTTCCTTGTGAAGTAAACTAGAGAGATACAAATACTTTCTCAATGATTGCTTTAACAAAAAAGGACTAAATATCCCAATCAGAAAACATAGACTGTAAAGAGGAAGCAAGACCCATCTCTATGCTGCCTAGCAGAGAATCACTTCAGACCTAAAAATAAAAGCAGATTGGAAGTAATGGGACACAAAACCATTTATCATGCAAATGGAAGTGAAAAGAAAGTTGGAGTCGTAATATTTTTATGAGACAAAATAAACTGAATTGTGGGGAAGATGGCAGAGTAGAAGGACCCTAAACTCACCTCATCCCACAGATACAACTAGGTAACACTCACACCAGAGTCACCCAGAAATGGACCTTCAGATTTCCCCACAAAACTATACAACTAAATGGAGAGAGGGAATCACATCAAAGATGGTAGGAAGGACAAGGACTCTGTAGGAATCTAAACCCCATATTTCTGACCACCAGAGGGAGGGAACCACAGTCACAGAGGGGCCAGAAACAAACTACTACACCGGGGAGCCTCTAAAGCGTAGAGACATCCTCATAGCTTATGGCTTTGAAAATCAGAAGGGATGACATTTGTGAGCGTATACAATCAGCAGACTTAAAGCTTGGAACTTTTAAAAATCAGCTGTCTCAGCTCTGAGAGAGCACAGAAGGTGATAGGAAGCTGAGATCTGTCCTTAAAGATTAAGCAGAGCAAAGAGTGTGGAGAAGCTTGGGTGAAGCAGGTTGAAAGGTGCTTGAGGATTAAACAAGGGAGACATAGTTCCTGAACTCAGAGTTTGCTAAGGGACTTGTCCAGGAACAAAGGAGCTGGCAGGTGCCATTTCCCTCTACGGCCCCTCATTATAAACACACACCTACCTGCAAGACCAAGCACAATCTGGCAATCACTAACTTGCATAAACCATGGCCCATCCCCACCCCTACCAGACCTGCTTCAGTCCCAGTGCTGTGGATACCCTCCCTGATAAGACCCACACAATCCTTGACAACAATATGTCTCCCCATCACCCACAGAACACGCATGCATCTTGTTAAAACAGCACACCCCATGTGTTGTGCACAATGACACAGTCCAGATCCAGTCTCTGTTGTTGCTATGCATTACCTTCAGAGGAGAACCAGCATCACCAAGTGAAAAATGTATGTTCTGCCCCGTATTTTCAAGAACAAGCAATATATCTGACCTTCCTAACAGAGAGATATTCTCTGAGAAGTAGGCCAAATGAGCAGACAGAGGACTATGTCCTAAACGAAAGAAGAGGACAAAGCCACAGCAAGAGACCTAAACAAAATGGATATAAGGAACATGCCTGACAGAAAATTTAAGATAACAATTATAAAGATACTCACTGGGGAAATGAAAAGAGGGAGGACATCAGAAGGGGGAACATCATTGAGACTCTTAACAAAGAGATATGAAAGAAATAATCAGAGATGTGGAACACAAGAAATGAAATGAAGAATATACTAGATAGAATAATTAGCAGGATGGACGAAGCAGAGGAACAAATTAATGAACTAGAAGACAGTAATGGAAAGTAATCAAGCGGAACAAATGAGAGGAAAAAGAAGTATGCAAAAATGAGAAGAGACTTAGGGAATTCAGTGACTCCATCCAGTGTAACAACACCCACATTAGAGGGATCCCAGAAGGTGAAAAGGGGGAAAAGGGGGCAGAAAATCTATTTGACCAAAGAAGAGCTGAAAACTTAACCTAATCTGGTGAAGGAAACCTATACAAATCCATAAGGCATAGAGATCCCCTCCCACAAAATCAACCTAAGGAGGTCCACATCAAGATACATAGTAATCCAAATGGGAAAAGGTAGTGATAAAGAAAAAACATTTAAAGCAGCAAGATAAAAGAAGACAGTTAACATGCAAGGGAAAGCCCATAAATCTATCAGCTGAGTTTTCAGCAGAAACTATGCAGGACAGAAGAAAGTGGCGTTAAATATTCAAAGTGCTGAATGAGAAAAATCTGCAGCAAGGAATAATTTATCCAGCAAGCCTATCCTTCAGAAAAGAAGGGGAGAAAAAGAGTTTCTTAGCCACACAAACTAAAAGAGTTCATGACCACTAAATTAACTACAAAAAATATTGAAGGGGACACTATGAGTGGAAAAAAATCGTAAGTGAGAGTATGACAATAATGAATCAAGGAAGCAGTAAAAATAAGTATTTCTGTAAAAGTCAGTTAAGGGATTCACAAAATAAAAGTATGTAAAATATGAAAACATATACCCTAACACATGAGGAGGAGTCAACAGTGGGTTTGAACTTAAACAGCATTCAACTTAATATAGACTGAAAAGGCTATATATAATCCAGGGGGTCACCACAAACCCAAACCTCTAATACACATGCAAAAGATAAAGGGAAAGAAATCCAAGAATATCATTAAAGAAAACGAGCAAACCATGAGAGAGAGAGCAAGAGAAGAAAGGATCAGAGAAAAACTACACAAAAAACTATGAAACAAGTAACAAAACATCAATAAATACATGTCTAATGATAATTAGTTTGAATGTAAATGGACTAAATGCTCCAAGCAAAAGAGCATGACAGAGTTTGTATATATATATAAAAGATTTCACACCTAAAGACACCTGCAGATGGAAATTAAGAGATGGAGAAACATTAATCATGCAAGTGGATGTCAAAAGAAGTCAGAGTAGCAATCCTTATATCAGACAAAATAGACTTTTTTAACATTGAAATTGAATTAGCCAACAGAGAGTACACCAGTAGTTTCAAATGTAGCGTTCCACAATTCATCAGTTGTGTATAACACCCAGTGTTCATCACATCACATGCATTCCTTAATGCCCATCACACAGTTACTCCATCTCCCCACCCACCTTTCCTCCAGCAACCCTCAGTTTGTTTCCAATAGTTAGGAACCTGTCATGGATTTTCTTCCTCTCTGGTTTCTTCGCATTCATTTTCCCTCCCTTCCCCTATGATCCTCTGTGCTGTTCCTTCTATTCCACATATGAGTAAAACCATATAATAATTGTTTTTCTCTGACTGACTTATTTTGCTCAGCATAATACCCTCCAGTGCCTTCCACATCGATATGCTAAATATTGATCCTTTCTGATGGCTGAGTCATATTCCATTGTATATGTATATACCATGTTTTCTTTATCCATTTATCTGTCGATGGATGTCTTGGTTCCTTCCACGGTTTGGCTATTGTGGACAATGTCGCTATAAACATTCGGGGTGCAGTTGCCCCTTCAGATCACTACATTTGTAGCTTTGGGGTAAATAAAATTGCTGGGTTGTAAGGGAGCTCTCTTTTAAGTTCTTGAGGAACCTCCATATTGTTTTCCAAAGTGGCTGTACCAGTTTCCATTCCCACTTAGAAGTGTAAGAGAGTTCCCCTTTCTCCTCACCAACATTTGTTATTTCTTCGCTTGTTAATTTTTGCAATTCTGACTGGTGTGAAGTGGTATCTCATTGTCATTTGGATTTCTTTTTCCCCATGCCAAGTGATGTTGAGCAGTTTGTCATATGTCTGTTGGCCATTTGTGTGTCTTCTTTGGAGAAATATCTGTTCATATCTTCTGCCCATTTCTTGACTCGCTTATTTGTTTTTTGGGTGTTGAGTTTGGGTGTTGAACGGTAGTAAAGCGTACGGCACATTCATGATGCTTCCACACCCACTTTTGGAAATGCTTCTCTCTCCAGGATACCTGAAGATGTTAGTGGAGAGTTGCCGTATACGCAGACTTGCTTTTCCCAGGTGAGTGCATGGCACATTCCTTATTCAGTCACGCGCGCGCGCGCGCGCACACACACACACACACACACACACACACACAGAGTTGAACATGTTTCTGTCTCGTCAGGAAAGGAGGTGTTCGTTGAGAGACGGTTTCTCGCCAATGCTTTTGGGTGCTTGCCCTTTTCCCCCCGGAGAGTGAAGTGTATGCGCTTTTTGCCTAGGCTTCCGTACACACCCTTGAGAAGCCTTCCCTCAGCCAGAAACAAGCCGTGAGCTGAAAGAGGCGTTCCACACAGACCTCCTTCTCAGAGCGAAGCCTGTCACACTTTTCCTTGGGCCTCCACACGCACTTTAGAAAAACTTCCTCCGGGAAGCTGTGAGTTGAACGACGGGTTTCCTACAGCGGTTTTCCGTGGGGGTAAGGATATATGGCACTTGGCCTTAGGCTTCCACGCACACATTGGAAAGGCTTCTCTCTTCGTGAAACAAGATGTGCGCTGAACGTTGCGTTCTGCGCAGGCTTGGTTTTCACACACCAGCCCATGGTACTTTCCCTAGGCTTCCACACGCGCAGTGAGTATCCCTTCCCTAAACCTGAACCAAGACGCGGGGGAAAGCTGCCTTCTACACCACCTTCTTTTCCGAGTTTCGTATAGAACCCTTGCGTTGTGCTTCCACATCCACTTTTGTCACTGCTTCGATATATCCTCCGGAGAGGGGTTCGCTTGAAAGACGGTCTCCCTCCGTCACGCTTTCAAGGAGTTAAGGATAGGGCACTCTCCTTATGCCTGCACACGTCCACTTGCAATCTCGACTGACTTCATGACCCCGTCCATATGCTACGCTGAAAGTCCCATTGCGCGCGGCCTTGTTTCTAAGAGATGAGGACAGGGCACGGCACGTTCCTTGTGCTTCCACCACGACTATATAAAAGGCTCCCGTCTCCAAGGCAAAGGATGTCAGGTGCAAGACGGCTTCGCAGAAGCGAGGTTGCCTCTTAGAGGGCGGTCTACGGCGCTCTGCTGACGCTTCCACGCCTACATATGCAAACGCTTCTGGGCTCACGAAAGAAGACGTCCGTTGAAAGCTGCCTTGTACCCCGACGCGTTTCTCGGAGTTAGGTCCAGGGAACGGTCCCTGTGCGATCACACGCAGCCTTGAGATGGCTCAGCTCTTTTCGATCGTCAGGGAGGACGTTTCTCGGAGTTAGGTCCAGGGAAAGGTAGTAAAGCGTACGGCACTTTCATGATGCTTCCACACCCACTTTTGGAAATGCTTCTCTCTCCAGGATACCTGAAGATGCTAGTGGCGAGTCGCCGTAGACGCAGACTTGCTTTTCCCAGGTCAGTACATGGCACTCTCCTTATTCACTCACGCACGCGCGCGCGCGCGTGCCCTCACACACACACACACACACACACACACACACACACACAGAGTTGAACATGTTTCTGTCTCGTCAGGAAAGAAGGTGATCGTTGAGAGACGGTTTCTCGCCGATGCTTTTGGGTTCTTGCTTTTTTCCCCCCGGAGAGAGAAGTGTAGCCGCTTTTTCCCTAGGCTTCCGTACACACCCTTGAGAAGCCTTCCGTCAGCCAGAAACAAGCCATGAGTTGAAAGAGGCGTTCCACGCAGACCTCCTTCTCAGAGCGAAGCCTGTCACACTTTTCCTTGTGAAGTAAACTAGAGAGATACAAATACTTTCTCAATGATTGCTTTAACAAAAAAGGACTAAATATCCCAATCAGAAAACATAGACTGTAAAGAGGAAGCAAGACCCATCTCTATGCTGCCTAGCCGAGAATCACTTCAGACCTAAAAATAAAAGCAGATTGGAAGTAATGGGACACAAAACCATTTATCATGCAAATGGAAGTGAAAAGAAAGTTGGAGTCGTAATATTTTTATGAGACAAAATAAACTGAATTGTGGGGAAGATGGCAGAGTAGAAGGACCCTAAACTCACCTCATCCCACAGATACAACTAGGTAACACTCACACCAGAGTCACCCAGAAATGGACCTTCAGATTTCCCCACAAAACTATACAACTAAATGGAGAGAGGGAATCACATCAAAGATGGTAGGAAGGACAAGGACTCTGTAGGAATCTAAAGCCCATATTTCTGACCACCAGAGGGAGGGAACCACAGTCACAGAGGGGCCAGAAACAAACTACTACACCGGGGAGCCTCTAAAGCGTAGAGACATCCTCATAGCTTATGGCTTTGAAAATCAGAAGGGATGACATTTGTGAGCGTATACAATCAGCAGACTTAAAGCTTGGAACTTTTAAAAATCAGCTGTCTCAGCTCTGAGAGAGCACAGAAGGTGATAGGAAGCTGAGATCTGTCCTTAAAGATTAAGCAGAGCAAAGAGTGTGGAGAAGCTTGGGTGAAGCAGGTTGAAAGGTGCTTGAGGATTAAACAAGGGAGACATAGTTCCTGAACTCAGAGTTTGCTAAGGGACTTGTCCAGGAACAAAGGAGCTGGCAGGTGCCATTTCCCTCTACGGCCCCTCATTATAAACACACACCTACCTGCAAGACCAAGCACAATCTGGCAATCACTAACTTGCATAAACCATGGCCCATCCCCACCCCTACCAGACCTGCTTCAGTCCCAGTGCTGTGGATACCCTCCCTGATAAGACCCACACAATCCTTGACAACAATATGTCTCCCCATCACCCACAGAACACGCATGCATCTTGTTAAAACAGCACACCCCATGTGTTGTGCACAATGACACAGTCCAGATCCAGTCTCTGTTGTTGCTATGCATTACCTTCAGAGGAGAACCAGCATCACCAAGTGAAAAATGTATGTTCTGCCCCGTATTTTCAAGAACAAGCAATATATCTGACCTTCCTAACAGAGAGATATTCTCTGAGAAGTAGGCCAAATGAGCAGACAGAGGACTATGTCCTAAACGAAAGAAGAGGACAAAGCCACAGCAAGAGACCTAAACAAAATGGATATAAGGAACATGCCTGACAGAAAATTTAAGATAACAATTATAAAGATACTCACTGGGGAAATGAAAAGAGGGAGGACATCAGAAGGGGGAACATCATTGAGACTCTTAACAAAGAGATATGAAAGAAATAATCAGAGATGTGGAACACAAGAAATGAAATGAAGAATATACTAGATAGAATAATTAGCAGGATGGACGAAGCAGAGGAACAAATTAATGAACTAGAAGACAGTAATGGAAAGTAATCAAGCGGAACAAATGAGAGGAAAAAGAAGTATGCAAAAATGAGAAGAGACTTAGGGAATTCAGTGACTCCATCCAGTGTAACAACACCCACATGAGAGGGATCCCAGAAGGTGAAAAGGGGGAAAAGGGGGCAGAAAATCTATTTGACCAAAGAAGAGCTGAAAACTTAACCTAATCTGGTGAAGGAAACCTATACAAATCCATAAGGCATAGAGATCCCCTCCCACAAAATCAACCTAAGGAGGTCCACATCAAGATACATAGTAATCCAAATGGGAAAAGGTAGTGATAAAGAAAAAACATTTAAAGCAGCAAGATAAAAGAAGACAGTTAACATGCAAGGGAAAGCCCATAAATCTATCAGCTGAGTTTTCAGCAGAAACTATGCAGGACAGAAGAAAGTGGCGTTAAATATTCAAAGTGCTGAATGAGAAAAATCTGCAGCAAGGAATAATTTATCCAGCAAGCCTATCCTTCAGAAAAGAAGGGGAGAAAAAGAGTTTCTTAGCCACACAAACTAAAAGAGTTCATGACCACTAAATTAACTACAAAAAATATTGAAGGGGACACTATGAGTGGAAAAAAATCGTAAGTGAGAGTATGACAATAATGAATCAAGGAAGCAGTAAAAATAAGTATTTCTGTAAAAGTCAGTTAAGGGATTCACAAAATAAAAGTATGTAAAATATGAAAACATATACCCTAACACATGAGGAGGAGTCAACAGTGGGTTTGAACTTAAACAGCATTCAACTTAATATAGACTGAAAAGGCTATATATAATCCAGGGGGTCACCACAAACCCAAACCTCTAATACACATGCAAAAGATAAAGGGAAAGAAATCCAAGAATATCATTAAAGAAAACGAGCAAACCATGAGAGAGAGAGCAAGAGAAGAAAGGATCAGAGAAAAACTACACAAAAAACTATGAAACAAGTAACAAAACATCAATAAATACATGTCTAATGATAATTAGTTTGAATGTAAATGGACTAAATGCTCCAAGCAAAAGAGCATGACAGAGTTTGTATATATATATAAAAGATTTCACACCTAAAGACACCTGCAGATGGAAATTAAGAGATGGAGAAACATTAATCATGCAAGTGGATGTCAAAAGAAGTCAGAGTAGCAATCCTTATATCAGACAAAATAGACTTTTTTAACATTGAAATTGAATTAGCCAACAGAGAGTACACCAGTAGTTTCAAATGTAGCGTTCCACAATTCATCAGTTGTGTATAACACCCAGTGTTCATCACATCACATGCATTCCTTAATGCCCATCACACAGTTACTCCATCTCCCCACCCACCTTTCCTCCAGCAACCCTCAGTTTGTTTCCAATAGTTAGGAACCTGTCATGGATTTTCTTCCTCTCTGGTTTCTTCGCATTCATTTTCCCTCCCTTCCCCTATGATCCTCTGTGCTGTTCCTTCTATTCCACATATGAGTAAAACCATATAATAATTGTTTTTCTCTGACTGACTTATTTTGCTCAGCATAATACCCTCCAGTGCCTTCCACATCGATATGCTAAATATTGATCCTTTCTGATGGCTGAGTCATATTCCATTGTATATGTATATACCATGTTTTCTTTATCCATTTATCTGTCGATGGATGTCTTGGTTCCTTCCACGGTTTGGCTATTGTGGACAATGTCGCTATAAACATTCGGGGTGCAGTTGCCCCTTCAGATCACTACATTTGTAGCTTTGGGGTAAATAAAATTGCTGGGTTGTAAGGGAGCTCTCTTTTAAGTTCTTGAGGAACCTCCATATTGTTTTCCAAAGTGGCTGTACCAGTTTCCATTCCCACTTAGAAGTGTAAGAGAGTTCCCCTTTCTCCTCACCAACATTTGTTATTTCTTCGCTTGTTAATTTTTGCAATTCTGACTGGTGTGAAGTGGTATCTCATTGTCATTTGGATTTCTTTTTCCCCATGCCAAGTGATGTTGAGCAGTTTGTCATATGTCTGTTGGCCATTTGTGTGTCTTCTTTGGAGAAATATCTGTTCATATCTTCTGCCCATTTCTTGACTCGCTTATTTGTTTTTTGGGTGTTGAGTTTGGGTGTTGAACGGTAGTAAAGCGTACGGCACATTCATGATGCTTCCACACCCACTTTTGGAAATGCTTCTCTCTCCAGGATACCTGAAGATGTTAGTGGAGAGTTGCCGTATACGCAGACTTGCTTTTCCCAGGTGAGTGCATGGCACATTCCTTATTCACTCACGCGCGCGCGCGCGCGCACACACACACACACACACACACACACACACAGAGTTGAACATGTTTCTGTCTCGTCAGGAAAGGAGGTGTTCGTTGAGAGACGGTTTCTCGCCAATGCTTTTGGGTGCTTGCCCTTTTCCCCCCGGAGAGTGAAGTGTATGCGCTTTTTGCCTAGGCTTCCGTACACACCCTTGAGAAGCCTTCCCTCAGCCAGAAACAAGCCGTGAGCTGAAAGAGGCGTTCCACACAGACCTCCTTCTCAGAGCGAAGCCTGTCACACTTTTCCTTGGGCCTCCACACGCACTTTAGAAAAACTTCCTCCGGGAAGCTGTGAGTTGAACGACGGGTTTCCTACAGCGGTTTTCCGTGGGGGTAAGGATATATGGCACTTGGCCTTAGGCTTCCACGCACACATTGGAAAGGCTTCTCTCTTCGTGAAACAAGATGTGCGCTGAACGTTGCGTTCTGCGCAGGCTTGGTTTTCACACACCAGCCCATGGTACTTTCCCTAGGCTTCCACACGCGCAGTGAGTATCCCTTCCCTAAACCTGAACCAAGACGCGGGGGAAAGCTGCCTTCTACACCACCTTCTTTTCCGAGTTTCGTATAGAACCCTTGCGTTGTGCTTCCACATCCACTTTTGTCACTGCTTCGATATATCCTCCGGAGAGGGGTTCGCTTGAAAGACGGTCTCCCTCCGTCACGCTTTCAAGGAGTTAAGGATAGGGCACTCTCCTTATGCCTGCACACGTCCACTTGCAATCTCGACTGACTTCATGACCCCGTCCATATGCTACGCTGAAAGTCCCATTGCGCGCGGCCTTGTTTCTAAGAGATGAGGACAGGGCACGGCACGTTCCTTGTGCTTCCACCACGACTATATAAAAGGCTCCCGTCTCCAAGGCAAAGGATGTCAGGTGCAAGACGGCTTCGCAGAAGCGAGGTTGCCTCTTAGAGGGCGGTCTACGGCGCTCTGCTGACGCTTCCACGCCTACATATGCAAACGCTTCTGGGCTCACGAAAGAAGACGTCCGTTGAAAGCTGCCTTGTACCCCGACGCGTTTCTCGGAGTTAGGTCCAGGGAACGGTCCCTGTGCGATCACACGCAGCCTTGAGATGGCTCAGCTCTTTTCGATCGTCAGGGAGGACGTTTCTCGGAGTTAGGTCCAGGGAAAGGTAGTAAAGCGTACGGCACTTTCATGATGCTTCCACACCCACTTTTGGAAATGCTTCTCTCTCCAGGATACCTGAAGATGCTAGTGGCGAGTCGCCGTAGACGCAGACTTGCTTTTCCCAGGTCAGTACATGGCACTCTCCTTATTCACTCACGCACGCGCGCGCGCGCGTGCCCTCACACACACACACACACACACACACACACACACACACACAGAGTTGAACATGTTTCTGTCTCGTCAGGAAAGAAGGTGATCGTTGAGAGACGGTTTCTCGCCGATGCTTTTGGGTTCTTGCTTTTTTCCCCCCGGAGAGAGAAGTGTAGCCGCTTTTTCCCTAGGCTTCCGTACACACCCTTGAGAAGCCTTCCGTCAGCCAGAAACAAGCCATGAGTTGAAAGAGGCGTTCCACGCAGACCTCCTTCTCAGAGCGAAGCCTGTCACACTTTTCCTTGTGAAGTAAACTAGAGAGATACAAATACTTTCTCAATGATTGCTTTAACAAAAAAGGACTAAATATCCCAATCAGAAAACATAGACTGTAAAGAGGAAGCAAGACCCATCTCTATGCTGCCTAGCAGAGAATCACTTCAGACCTAAAAATAAAAGCAGATTGGAAGTAATGGGACACAAAACCATTTATCATGCAAATGGAAGTGAAAAGAAAGTTGGAGTCGTAATATTTTTATGAGACAAAATAAACTGAATTGTGGGGAAGATGGCAGAGTAGAAGGACCCTAAACTCACCTCATCCCACAGATACAACTAGGTAACACTCACACCAGAGTCACCCAGAAATGGACCTTCAGATTTCCCCACAAAACTATACAACTAAATGGAGAGAGGGAATCACATCAAAGATGGTAGGAAGGACAAGGACTCTGTAGGAATCTAAACCCCATATTTCTGACCACCAGAGGGAGGGAACCACAGTCACAGAGGGGCCAGAAACAAACTACTACACCGGGGAGCCTCTAAAGCGTAGAGACATCCTCATAGCTTATGGCTTTGAAAATCAGAAGGGATGACATTTGTGAGCGTATACAACCAGCAGACTTAAAGCTTGGAACTTTTAAAAATCAGCTGTCTCAGCTCTGAGAGAGCACAGAAGGTGATAGGAAGCTGAGATCTGTCCTTAAAGATTAAGCAGAGCAAAGAGTGTGGAGAAGCTTGGGTGAAGCAGGTTGAAAGGTGCTTGAGGATTAAACAAGGGAGACATAGTTCCTGAACTCAGAGTTTGCTAAGGGACTTGTCCAGGAACAAAGGAGCTGGCAGGTGCCATTTCCCTCTACGGCCCCTCATTATAAACACACACCTATCTGCAAGACCAAGCACAATCTGGCAATCACTAACTTGCATAAACCATGGCCCATCCCCACACCTACCACACCTGCTTCAGTCCCAGTGCTGTGGATACCCTCCCTGATAAGACCCACACAATCCTTGACAACAATATGTCTCCCCATCACCCACAGAACACGCATGCATCTTGTTAAAACAGCACACCCCATGTGTTGTGCACAATGACACAGTCCAGATCCAGTCTCTGTTGTTGCTATGCATTACCTTCAGAGGAGAACCAGCATCACCAAGTGAAAAATGTATGTTCTGCCCCGTATTTTCAAGAACAAGCAATATATCTGACCTTCCTAACAGAGAGATATTCTCTGAGAAGTAGGCCAAATGAGCAGACAGAGGACTATGTCCTAAACGAAAGAAGAGGACAAAGCCACAGCAAGAGACCTAAACAAAATGGATATAAGGAACATGCCTGACAGAAAATTTAAGATAACAATTATAAAGATACTCACTGGGGAAATGAAAAGAGGGAGGACATCAGAAGGGGGAACATCATTGAGACTCTTAACAAAGAGATATGAAAGAAATAATCAGAGATGTGGAACACAAGAAATGAAATGAAGAATATACTAGATAGAATAATTAGCAGGATGGACGAAGCAGAGGAACAAATTAATGAACTAGAAGACAGTAATGGAAAGTAATCAAGCGGAACAAATGAGAGGAAAAAGAAGTATGCAAAAATGAGAAGAGACTTAGGGAATTCAGTGACTCCATCCAGTGTAACAACACCCACATTAGAGGGATCCCAGAAGGTGAAAAGGGGGAAAAGGGGGCAGAAAATCTATTTGACCAAAGAAGAGCTGAAAACTTAACCTAATCTGGTGAAGGAAACCTATACAAATCCATAAGGCATAGAGATCCCCTCCCACAAAATCAACCTAAGGAGGTCCACATCAAGATACATAGTAATCCAAATGGGAAAAGGTAGTGATAAAGAAAAAACATTTAAAGCAGCAAGATAAAAGAAGACAGTTAACATGCAAGGGAAAGCCCATAAATCTATCAGCTGAGTTTTCAGCAGAAACTATGCAGGACAGAAGAAAGTGGCGTTAAATATTCAAAGTGCTGAATGAGAAAAATCTGCAGCAAGGAATAATTTATCCAGCAAGCCTATCCTTCAGAAAAGAAGGGGAGAAAAAGAGTTTCTTAGCCACACAAACTAAAAGAGTTCATGACCACTAAATTAACTACAAAAAATATTGAAGGGGACACTATGAGTGGAAAAAAATCGTAAGTGAGAGTATGACAATAATGAATCAAGGAAGCAGTAAAAATAAGTATTTCTGTAAAAATCAGTTAAGGGATTCACAAAATAAAAGTATGTAAAATATGAAAACATATACCCTAACACATGAGGAGGAGTCAACAGTGGGTTTGAACTTAAACAGCATTCAACTTAATATAGACTGAAAAGGCTATATATAATCCAGGGGGTCACCACAAACCCAAACCTCTAATACACATGCAAAAGATAAAGGGAAAGAAATCCAAGAATATCATTAAAGAAAACGAGCAAACCATGAGAGAGAGAGCAAGAGAAGAAAGGATCAGAGAAAAACTACACAAAAAACTATGAAACAAGTAACAAAACATCAATAAATACATGTCTAATGATAATTAGTTTGAATGTAAATGGACTAAATGCTCCAAGCAAAAGAGCATGACAGAGTTTGTATATATATATAAAAGATTTCACACCTAAAGACACCTGCAGATGGAAATTAAGAGATGGAGAAACATTAATCATGCAAGTGGATGTCAAAAGAAGTCAGAGTAGCAATCCTTATATCAGACAAAATAGACTTTTTTAACATTGAAATTGAATTAGCCAACAGAGAGTACACCAGTAATTTCAAATGTAGCGTTCCACAATTCATCAGTTGTGTATAACACCCAGTGTTCATCACATCACATGCATTCCTTAATGCCCATCACACAGTTACTCCATCTCCCCACCCACCTTTCCTCCAGCAACCCTCAGTTTGTTTCCAATAGTTAGGAACCTGTCATGGATTTTCTTCCTCTCTGGTTTCTTCGCATTCATTTTCCCTCCCTTCCCCTATGATCCTCTGTGCTGTTCCTTCTATTCCACATATGAGTAAAACCATATAATAATTGTTTTCCTCTGACTGACTTATTTTGCTCAGCATAATACCCTCCAGTGCCTTCCACATCGATATGCTAAATATTGATCCTTTCTGATGGCTGAGTCACATTCCATTGTATATGTATATACCATGTTTTCTTTATCCATTTATCTGTCGATGGATGTCTTGGTTCCTTCCACGGTTTGGCTATTGTGGACAATGTCGCTATAAACATTCGGGGTGCAGTTGCCCCTTCAGATCACTACATTTGTAGCTTTGGGGTAAATAAAATTGCTGGGTTGTAAGGGAGCTCTCTGTTAAGTTCTTGAGGAACCTCCATATTGTTTTCCAAAGTGGCTGTACCAGTTTCCATTCCCACTTAGAAGTGTAAGAGAGTTCCCCTTTCTCCTCACCAACATTTGTTATTTCTTCGCTTGTTAATTTTTGCAATTCTGACTGGTGTGAAGTGGTATCTCATTGTCATTTGGATTTCTTTTTCCCCATGCCAAGTGCTGTTGAGCAGTTTGTCATATGTCTGTTGGCCATTTGTGTGTCTTCTTTGGAGAAATATCTGTTCATATCTTCTGCCCATTTCTTGACTCGCTTATTTGTTTTTTGGGTGTTGAGTTTGGGTGTTGAACGGTAGTAAAGCGTACGGCACATTCATGATGCTTCCACACCCACTTTTGGAAATGCTTCTCTCTCCAGGATACCTGAAGATGTTAGTGGAGAGTTGCCGTATACGCAGACTTGCTTTTCCCAGGTGAGTGCATGGCACATTCCTTATTCAGTCACGCGCGCGCGCGCGCGCACACACACACACACACACACACACACAGAGTTGAACATGTTTCTGTCTCGTCAGGAAAGGAGGTGTTCGTTGAGAGACGGTTTCTCGCCAATGCTTTTGGGTGCTTGCCCTTTTCCCCCCGGAGAGTGAAGTGTATGCGCTTTTTGCCTAGGCTTCCGTACACACCCTTGAGAAGCCTTCCCTCAGCCAGAAACAAGCCGTGAGCTGAAAGAGGCGTTCCACACAGACCTCCTTCTCAGAGCGAAGCCTGTCACACTTTTCCTTGGGCCTCCACACGCACTTTAGAAAAACTTCCTCCGGGAAGCTGTGAGTTGAACGACGGGTTTCCTACAGCGGTTTTCCGTGGGGGTAAGGATATATGGCACTTGGCCTTAGGCTTCCACGCACACATTGGAAAGGCTTCTCTCTTCGTGAAACAAGATGTGCGCTGAACGTTGCGTTCTGCGCAGGCTTGGTTTTCACACACCAGCCCATGGTACTTTCCCTAGGCTTCCACACGCGCAGTGAGTATCCCTTCCCTAAACCTGAACCAAGACGCGGGGGAAAGCTGCCTTCTACACCACCTTCTTTTCCGAGTTTCGTATAGAACCCTTGCGTTGTGATTCCACATCCACTTTTGTCACTGCTTCGATATATCCTCCGGAGAGGGGTTCGCTTGAAAGACGGTCTCCCTCCGTCACGCTTTCAAGGAGTTAAGGATAGGGCACTCTCCTTATGCCTGCACACGTCCACTTGCAATCTCGACTGACTTCATGACCCCGTCCATATGCTACGCTGAAAGTCCCATTGCGCGCGGCCTTGTTTCTAAGAGATGAGGACAGGGCACGGCACGTTCCTTGTGCTTCCACCACGACTATATAAAAGGCTCCCGTCTCCAAGGCAAAGGATGTCAGGTGCAAGACGGCTTCGCAGAAGCGAGGTTGCCTCTTAGAGGGCGGTCTACGGCGCTCTGCTGACGCTTCCACGCCTACATATGCAAACGCTTCTGGGCTCACGAAAGAAGACGTCCGTTGAAAGCTGCCTTGTACCCCGACGCGTTTCTCGGAGTTAGGTCCAGGGAACGGTCCCTGTGCGATCACACGCAGCCTTGAGATGGCTCAGCTCTTTTCGATCGTCAGGGAGGACGTTTCTCGGAGTTAGGTCCAGGGAAAGGTAGTAAAGCGTACGGCACTTTCATGATGCTTCCACACCCACTTTTGGAAATGCTTCTCTCTCCAGGATACCTGAAGATGCTAGTGGCGAGTCGCCGTAGACGCAGACTTGCTTTTCCCAGGTCAGTACATGGCACTCTCCTTATTCACTCACGCACGCGCGCGCGCGCGTGCCCTCACACACACACACACACACACACACACACACACACACACACAGAGTTGAACATGTTTCTGTCTCGTCAGGAAAGAAGGTGATCGTTGAGAGACGGTTTCTCGCCGATGCTTTTGGGTTCTTGCTTTTTTCCCCCCGGAGAGAGAAGTGTAGCCGCTTTTTCCCTAGGCTTCCGTACACACCCTTGAGAAGCCTTCCGTCAGCCAGAAACAAGCCATGAGTTGAAAGAGGCGTTCCACGCAGACCTCCTTCTCAGAGCGAAGCCTGTCACACTTTTCCTTGTGAAGTAAACTAGAGAGATACAAATACTTTCTCAATGATTGCTTTAACAAAAAAGGACTAAATATCCCAATCAGAAAACATAGACTGTAAAGAGGAAGCAAGACCCATCTCTATGCTGCCTAGCAGAGAATCACTTCAGACCTAAAAATAAAAGCAGATTGGAAGTAATGGGACACAAAACCATTTATCATGCAAATGGAAGTGAAAAGAAAGTTGGAGTCGTAATATTTTTATGAGACAAAATAAACTGAATTGTGGGGAAGATGGCAGAGTAGAAGGACCCTAAACTCACCTCATCCCACAGATACAACTAGGTAACACTCACACCAGAGTCACCCAGAAATGGACCTTCAGATTTCCCCACAAAACTATACAACTAAATGGAGAGAGGGAATCACATCAAAGATGGTAGGAAGGACAAGGACTCTGTAGGAATCTAAACCCCATATTTCTGACCACCAGAGGGAGGGAACCACAGTCACAGAGGGGCCAGAAACAAACTACTACACCGGGGAGCCTCTAAAGCGTAGAGACATCCTCATAGCTTATGGCTTTGAAAATCAGAAGGGATGACATTTGTGAGCGTATACAATCAGCAGACTTAAAGCTTGGAACTTTTAAAAATCAGCTGTCTCAGCTCTGAGAGAGCACAGAAGGTGATAGGAAGCTGAGATCTGTCCTTAAAGATTAAGCAGAGCAAAGAGTGTGGAGAAGCTTGGGTGAAGCAGGTTGAAAGGTGCTTGAGGATTAAACAAGGGAGACATAGTTCCTGAACTCAGAGTTTGCTAAGGGACTTGTCCAGGAACAAAGGAGCTGGCAGGTGCCATTTCCCTCTACGGCCCCTCATTATAAACACACACCTACCTGCAAGACCAAGCACAATCTGGCAATCACTAACTTGCATAAACCATGGCCCATCCCCACCCCTACCAGACCTGCTTCAGTCCCAGTGCTGTGGATACCCTCCCTGATAAGACCCACACAATCCTTGACAACAATATGTCTCCCCATCACCCACAGAACACGCATGCATCTTGTTAAAACAGCACACCCCATGTGTTGTGCACAATGACACAGTCCAGATCCAGTCTCTGTTGTTGCTATGCATTACCTTCAGAGGAGAACCAGCATCACCAAGTGAAAAATGTATGTTCTGCCCCGTATTTTCAAGAACAAGCAATATATCTGACCTTCCTAACAGAGAGATATTCTCTGAGAAGTAGGCCAAATGAGCAGACAGAGGACTATGTCCTAAACGAAAGAAGAGGACAAAGCCACAGCAAGAGACCTAAACAAAATGGATATAAGGAACATGCCTGACAGAAAATTTAAGATAACAATTATAAAGATACTCACTGGGGAAATGAAAAGAGGGAGGACATCAGAAGGGGGAACATCATTGAGACTCTTAACAAAGAGATATGAAAGAAATAATCAGAGATGTGGAACACAAGAAATGAAATGAAGAATATACTAGATAGAATAATTATCAGGATGGACGAAGCAGAGGAACAAATTAATGAACTAGAAGACAGTAATGGAAAGTAATCAAGCGGAACAAATGAGAGGAAAAAGAAGTATGCAAAAATGAGAAGAGACTTAGGGAATTCAGTGACTCCATCCAGTGTAACAACACCCACATTAGAGGGATCCCAGAAGGTGAAAAGGGGGAAAAGGGGGCAGAAAATCTATTTGACCAAAGAAGAGCTGAAAACTTAACCTAATCTGGTGAAGGAAACCTATACAAATCCATAAGGCATAGAGATCCCCTCCCACAAAATCAACCTAAGGAGGTCCACATCAAGATACATAGTAATCCAAATGGGAAAAGGTAGTGATAAAGAAAAAACATTTAAAGCAGCAAGATAAAAGAAGACAGTTAACATGCAAGGGAAAGCCCATAAATCTATCAGCTGAGTTTTCAGCAGAAACTATGCAGGACAGAAGAAAGTGGCGTTAAATATTCAAAGTGCTGAATGAGAAAAATCTGCAGCAAGGAATAATTTATCCAGCAAGCCTATCCTTCAGAAAAGAAGGGGAGAAAAAGAGTTTCTTAGCCACACAAACTAAAAGAGTTCATGACCACTAAATTAACTACAAAAAATATTGAAGGGGACACTATGAGTGGAAAAAAATCGTAAGTGAGAGTATGACAATAATGAATCAAGGAAGCAGTAAAAATAAGTATTTCTGTAAAAGTCAGTTAAGGGATTCACAAAATAAAAGTATGTAAAATATGAAAACATATACCCTAACACATGAGGAGGAGTCAACAGTGGGTTTGAACTTAAACAGCATTCAACTTAATATAGACTGAAAAGGCTATATATAATCCAGGGGGTCACCACAAACCCAAACCTCTAATACACATGCAAAAGATAAAGGGAAAGAAATCCAAGAATATCATTAAAGAAAACGAGCAAACCATGAGAGAGAGAGCAAGAGAAGAAAGGATCAGAGAAAAACTACACAAAAAACTATGAAACAAGTAACAAAACATCAATAAATACATGTCTAATGATAATTAGTTTGAATGTAAATGGACTAAATGCTCCAAGCAAAAGAGCATGACAGAGTTTGTATATATATATAAAAGATTTCACACCTAAAGACACCTGCAGATGGAAATTAAGAGATGGAGAAACATTAATCATGCAAGTGGATGTCAAAAGAAGTCAGAGTAGCAATCCTTATATCAGACAAAATAGACTTTTTTAACATTGAAATTGAATTAGCCAACAGAGAGTACACCAGTAATTTCAAATGTAGCGTTCCACAATTCATCAGTTGTGTATAACACCCAGTGTTCATCACATCACATGCATTCCTTAATGCCCATCACACAGTTACTCCATCTCCCCACCCACCTTTCCTCCAGCAACCCTCAGTTTGTTTCCAATAGTTAGGAACCTGTCATGGATTTTCTTCCTCTCTGGTTTCTTCGCATTCATTTTCCCTCCCTTCCCCTATGATCCTCTGTGCTGTTCCTTCTATTCCACATATGAGTAAAACCATATAATAATTGTTTTCCTCTGACTGACTTATTTTGCTCAGCATAATACCCTCCAGTGCCTTCCACATCGATATGCTAAATATTGATCCTTTCTGATGGCTGAGTCACATTCCATTGTATATGTATATACCATGTTTTCTTTATCCATTTATCTGTCGATGGATGTCTTGGTTCCTTCCACGGTTTGGCTATTGTGGACAATGTCGCTATAAACATTCGGGGTGCAGTTGCCCCTTCAGATCACTACATTTGTAGCTTTGGGGTAAATAAAATTGCTGGGTTGTAAGGGAGCTCTCTGTTAAGTTCTTGAGGAACCTCCATATTGTTTTCCAAAGTGGCTGTACCAGTTTCCATTCCCACTTAGAAGTGTAAGAGAGTTCCCCTTTCTCCTCACCAACATTTGTTATTTCTTCGCTTGTTAATTTTTGCAATTCTGACTGGTGTGAAGTGGTATCTCATTGTCATTTGGATTTCTTTTTCCCCATGCCAAGTGCTGTTGAGCAGTTTGTCATATGTCTGTTGGCCATTTGTGTGTCTTCTTTGGAGAAATATCTGTTCATATCTTCTGCCCATTTCTTGACTCGCTTATTTGTTTTTTGGGTGTTGAGTTTGGGTGTTGAACGGTAGTAAAGCGTACGGCACATTCATGATGCTTCCACACCCACTTTTGGAAATGCTTCTCTCTCCAGGATACCTGAAGATGTTAGTGGAGAGTTGCCGTATACGCAGACTTGCTTTTCCCAGGTGAGTGCATGGCACATTCCTTATTCAATCACGCGCGCGCGCGCGCGCACACACACACACACACACACACACACACAGAGTTGAACATGTTTCTGTCTCGTCAGGAAAGGAGGTGTTCGTTGAGAGACGGTTTCTCGCCAATGCTTTTGGGTGCTTGCCCTTTTCCCCCCGGAGAGTGAAGTGTATGCGCTTTTTGCCTAGGCTTCCGTACACACCCTTGAGAAGCCTTCCCTCAGCCAGAAACAAGCCGTGAGCTGAAAGAGGCGTTCCACACAGACCTCCTTCTCAGAGCGAAGCCTGTCACACTTTTCCTTGGGCCTCCACACGCACTTTAGAAAAACTTCCTCCGGGAAGCTGTGAGTTGAACGACGGGTTTCCTACAGCGGTTTTCCGTGGGGGTAAGGATATATGGCACTTGGCCTTAGGCTTCCACGCACACATTGGAAAGGCTTCTCTCTTCGTGAAACAAGATGTGCGCTGAACGTTGCGTTCTGCGCAGGCTTGGTTTTCACACACCAGCCCATGGTACTTTCCCTAGGCTTCCACACGCGCAGTGAGTATCCCTTCCCTAAACCTGAACCAAGACGCGGGGGAAAGCTGCCTTCTACACCACCTTCTTTTCCGAGTTTCGTATAGAACCCTTGCGTTGTGCTTCCACATCCACTTTTGTCACTGCTTCGATATATCCTCCGGAGAGGGGTTCGCTTGAAAGACGGTCTCCCTCCGTCACGCTTTCAAGGAGTTAAGGATAGGGCACTCTCCTTATGCCTGCACACGTCCACTTGCAATCTCGACTGACTTCATGACCCCGTCCATATGCTACGCTGAAAGTCCCATTGCGCGCGGCCTTGTTTCTAAGAGATGAGGACAGGGCACGGCACGTTCCTTGTGCTTCCACCACGACTATATAAAAGGCTCCCGTCTCCAAGGCAAAGGATGTCAGGTGCAAGACGGCTTCGCAGAAGCGAGGTTGCCTCTTAGAGGGCGGTCTACGGCGCTCTGCTGACGCTTCCACGCCTACATATGCAAACGCTTCTGGGCTCACGAAAGAAGACGTCCGTTGAAAGCTGCCTTGTACCCCGACGCGTTTCTCGGAGTTAGGTCCAGGGAACGGTCCCTGTGCGATCACACGCAGCCTTGAGATGGCTCAGCTCTTTTCGATCGTCAGGGAGGACGTTTCTCGGAGTTAGGTCCAGGGAAAGGTAGTAAAGCGTACGGCACTTTCATGATGCTTCCACACCCACTTTTGGAAATGCTTCTCTCTCCAGGATACCTGAAGATGCTAGTGGCGAGTCGCCGTAGACGCAGACTTGCTTTTCCCAGGTCAGTACATGGCACTCTCCTTATTCACTCACGCACGCGCGCGCGCGCTTGCCCTCACACACACACACACACACACACACACACACACACACACACACACAGAGTTGAACATGTTTCTGTCTCGTCAGGAAAGAAGGTGATCGTTGAGAGACGGTTTCTCGCCGATGCTTTTGGGTTCTTGCTTTTTTCCCCCCGGAGAGAGAAGTGTAGCCGCTTTTTCCCTAGGCTTCCGTACACACCCTTGAGAAGCCTTCCGTCAGCCAGAAACAAGCCATGAGTTGAAAGAGGCGTTCCACGCAGACCTCCTTCTCAGAGCGAAGCCTGTCACACTTTTCCTTGTGAAGTAAACTAGAGAGATACAAATACTTTCTCAATGATTGCTTTAACAAAAAAGGACTAAATATCCCAATCAGAAAACATAGACTGTAAAGAGGAAGCAAGACCCATCTCTATGCTGCCTAGCAGAGAATCACTTCAGACCTAAAAATAAAAGCAGATTGGAAGTAATGGGACACAAAATCATTTATCATGCAAATGGAAGTGAAAAGAAAGTTGGAGTCGTAATATTTTTATGAGACAAAATAAACTGAATTGTGGGGAAGATGGCAGAGTAGAAGGACCCTAAACTCACCTCATCCCACAGATACAACTAGGTAACACTCACACCAGAGTCACCCAGAAATGGACCTTCAGATTTCCCCACAAAACTATACAACTAAATGGAGAGAGGGAATCACATCAAAGATGGTAGGAAGGACAAGGACTCTGTAGGAATCTAAAGCCCATATTTCTGACCACCAGAGGGAGGGAACCACAGTCACAGAGGGGCCAGAAACAAACTACTACACCGGGGAGCCTCTAAAGCGTAGAGACATCCTCATAGCTTATGGCTTTGAAAATCAGAAGGGATGACATTTGTGAGCGTATACAACCAGCAGACTTAAAGCTTGGAACTTTTAAAAATCAGCTGTCTCAGCTCTGAGAGAGCACAGAAGGTGATAGGAAGCTGAGATCTGTCCTTAAAGATTAAGCAGAGCAAAGAGTGTGGAGAAGCTTGGGTGAAGCAGGTTGAAAGGTGCTTGAGGATTAAACAAGGGAGACATAGTTCCTGAACTCAGAGTTTGCTAAGGGACTTGTCCAGGAACAAAGGAGCTGGCAGGTGCCATTTCCCTCTACGGCCCCTCATTATAAACACACACCTACCTGCAAGACCAAGCACAATCTGGCAATCACTAACTTGCATAAACCATGGCTCATCCCCACACCTACCACACCTGCTTCAGTCCCAGTGCTGTGGATACCCTCCCTGATAAGACCCACACAATCCTTGACAACAATATGTCTCCCCATCACCCACAGAACACGCATGCATCTTGTTAAAACAGCACACCCCATGTGTTGTGCACAATGACACAGTCCAGATCCAGTCTCTGTTGTTGCTATGCATTACCTTCAGAGGAGAACCAGCATCACCAAGTGAAAAATGTATGTTCTGCCCCGTATTTTCAAGAACAAGCAATATATCTGACCTTCCTAACAGAGAGATATTCTCTGAGAAGTAGGCCAAATGAGCAGACAGAGGACTATGTCCTAAACGAAAGAAGAGGACAAAGCCACAGCAAGGGACCTAAACAAAATGGATATAAGGAACATGCCTGACAGAAAATTTAAGATAACAATTATAAAGATACTCACTGGGGAAATGAAAAGAGGGAGGACATCAGAAGGGGGAACATCATTGAGACTCTTAACAAAGAGATATGAAAGAAATAATCAGAGATGTGGAACACAAGAAATGAAATGAAGAATATACTAGATAGAATAATTAGCAGGACGGACGAAGCAGAGGAACAAATTAATGAACTAGAAGACAGTAATGGAAAGTAATCAAGCGGAACAAATGAGAGGAAAAAGAAGTATGCAAAAATGAGAAGAGACTTAGGGAATTCAGTGACTCCATCCAGTGTAACAACACCCACATTAGAGGGATCCCAGAAGGTGAAAAGGGGGAAAAGGGGGCAGAAAATCTATTTGACCAAAGAAGAGCTGAAAACTTAACCTAATCTGGTGAAGGAAACCTATACAAATCCATAAGGCATAGAGATCCCCTCCCACAAAATCAACCTAAGGAGGTCCACATCAAGATACATAGTAATCCAAATGGGAAAAGGTAGTGATAAAGAAAAAACATTTAAAGCAGCAAGATAAAAGAAGACAGTTAACATGCAAGGGAAAGCCCATAAATCTATCAGCTGAGTTTTCAGCAGAAACTATGCAGGACAGAAGAAAGTGGCGTTAAATATTCAAAGTGCTGAATGAGAAAAATCTGCAGCAAGGAATAATTTATCCAGCAAGCCTATCCTTCAGAAAAGAAGGGGAGAAAAAGAGTTTCTTAGCCACACAAACTAAAAGAGTTCATGACCACTAAATTAACTACAAAAAATATTGAAGGGGACACTATGAGTGGAAAAAAATCGTAAGTGAGAGTATGACAATAATGAATCAAGGAAGCAGTAAAAATAAGTATTTCTGTAAAAATCAGTTAAGGGATTCACAAAATAAAAGTATGTAAAATATGAAAACATATACCCTAACACATGAGGAGGAGTCAACAGTGGGTTTGAACTTAAACAGCATTCAACTTAATATAGACTGAAAAGGCTATATATAATCCAGGGGGTCACCACAAACCCAAACCTCTAATACACATGCAAAAGATAAAGGGAAAGAAATCCAAGAATATCATTAAAGAAAACGAGCAAACCATGAGAGAGAGAGCAAGAGAAGAAAGGATCAGAGAAAAACTACACAAAAAACTATGAAACAAGTAACAAAACATCAATAAATACATGTCTAATGATAATTAGTTTGAATGTAAATGGACTAAATGCTCCAAGCAAAAGAGCATGACAGAGTTTGTATATATATATAAAAGATTTCACACCTAAAGACACCTGCAGATGGAAATTAAGAGATGGAGAAACATTAATCATGCAAGTGGATGTCAAAAGAAGTCAGAGTAGCAATCCTTATATCAGACAAAATAGACTTTTTTAACATTGAAATTGAATTAGCCAACAGAGAGTACACCAGTAGTTTCAAATGTAGCGTTCCACAATTCATCAGTTGTGTATAACACCCAGTGTTCATCACATCACATGCATTCCTTAATGCCCATCACACAGTTACTCCATCTCCCCACCCACCTTTCCTCCAGCAACCCTCAGTTTGTTTCCAATAGTTAGGAACCTGTCATGGATTTTCTTCCTCTCTGGTTTCTTCGCATTCATTTTCCCTCCCTTCCCCTATGATCCTCTGTGCTGTTCCTTCTATTCCACATATGAGTAAAACCATATAATAATTGTTTTTCTCTGACTGACTTATTTTGCTCAGCATAATACCCTCCAGTGCCTTCCACATCGATATGCTAAATATTGATCCTTTCTGATGGCTGAGTCATATTCCATTGTATATGTATATACCATGTTTTCTTTATCCATTTATCTGTCGATGGATGTCTTGGTTCCTTCCACGGTTTGGCTATTGTGGACAATGTCGCTATAAACATTCGGGGTGCAGTTGCCCCTTCAGATCACTACATTTGTAGCTTTGGGGTAAATAAAATTGCTGGGTTGTAAGGGAGCTCTCTTTTAAGTTCTTGAGGAACCTCCATATTGTTTTCCAAAGTGGCTGTACCAGTTTTCATTCCCACTTAGAAGTGTAAGAGAGTTCCCCTTTCTCCTCACCAACATTTGTTATTTCTTCGCTTGTTAATTTTTGCAATTCTGACTGGTGTGAAGTGGTATCTCATTGTCATTTGGATTTCTTTTTCCCCATGCCAAGTGATGTTGAGCAGTTTGTCATATGTCTGTTGGCCATTTGTGTGTCTTCTTTGGAGAAATATCTGTTCATATCTTCTGCCCATTTCTTGACTCGCTTATTTGTTTTTTGGGTGTTGAGTTTGGGTGTTGAACGGTAGTAAAGCGTACGGCACATTCATGAAGCTTCCACACCCACTTTTGGAAATGCTTCTCTCTCCAGGATACCTGAAGATGTTAGTGGAGAGTTGCCGTATACGCAGACTTGCTTTTCCCAGGTGAGTGCATGGCACATTCCTTATTCACTCACGCGCGCGCGCGCGCGCACACACACACACACACACACACACACAGAGTTGAACATGTTTCTGTCTCGTCAGGAAAGGAGGTGTTCGTTGAGAGACGGTTTCTCGCCAATGCTTTTGGGTGCTTGCCCTTTTCCCCCCGGAGAGTGAAGTGTATGCGCTTTTTGCCTAGGCTTCCGTACACACCCTTGAGAAGCCTTCCCTCAGCCAGAAACAAGCCGTGAGTTGAAAGAGGCGTTCCACACAGACCTCCCTCTCAGAGCGAAGCCTGTCACACTTTTCCTTGGGCCTCCACACGCACTTTAGAAAAACTTCCTCCGGGAAGCTGTGAGTTGAACGACGGGTTTCCTACAGCGGTTTTCCGTGGGGGTAAGGATATATGGCACTTGGCCTTAGGCTTCCACGCACACATTGGAAAGGCTTCTCTCTTCGTGAAACAAGATGTGCGCTGAACGTTGCGTTCTGCGCAGGCTTGGTTTTCACACACCAGCCCATGGTACTTTCCCTAGGCTTCCACACGCGCAGTGAGTATCCCTTCCCTAAACCTGAACCAAGACGCGGGGGAAAGCTGCCTTCTACACCACCTTCTTTTCCGAGTTTCGTATAGAACCCTTGCGTTGTGATTCCACATCCACTTTTGTCACTGCTTCGATATATCCTCCGGAGAGGGGTTCGATTGAAAGACGGTCTCCCTCCGTCACGCTTTCAAGGAGTTAAGGATAGGGCACTCTCCTTATGCCTGCACACGTCCACTTGCAATCTCGACTGACTTCATGACCCCGTCCATATGCTACGCTGAAAGTCCCATTGCGCGCGGCCTTGTTTCTAAGAGAGGAGGACAGGGCACGGCACGTTCCTTGTGCTTCCACCACGACTATATAAAAGGCTCCCGTCTCCAAGGCAAAGGATGTCAGGTGTAAGACGGCTTCGCAGAAGCGAGGTTGCCTCTTAGAGGGCGGTCTACGGGGCTCTCCTGACGCTTCCACGCCTACATATGCAAACGCTTCTGGGCTCACGAAAGAAGACGTCCGTTGAAAGCTGCCTTGTACCCCGACGCGTTTCTCGGAGTTAGGTCCAGGGAAAGGTAGTAAAGCGTACGGCACTTTCATGATGCTTCCACACCCACTTTTGGAAATGCTTCTCTCTCCAGGATACCTGAAGATGCTAGTGGCGAGTCGCCGTAGACGCAGACTTGCTTTTCCCAGGTCAGTACATGGCACTCTCCTTATTCACTCACGCACGCGCGCGCGGGCGTGCCCTCACACACACACACACACACACACACACACACACACACACAGAGTTGAACATGTTTCTGTCTCGTCAGGAAAAAAGGTGATCGTTGAGAGACGGTTTCTCGCCGATGCTTTTGGGTTCTTGCTTTTTTCCCCCCGGAGAGAGAAGTGTAGCCGCTTTTTCCCTAGGCTTCCGTACACACTCTTGAGAAGCCTTCCGTCAGCCAGAAACAAGCCATGAGTTGAAAGAGGCGTTCCACGCAGACCTCCTTCTCAGAGCGAAGCCTGTCACACTTTTCCTTGTGAAGTCAACTAGAGAGATACAAATACTTTCTCAATGATTGCTTTAACAAAAAAGGACTAAATATCCCAATCAGAAAACATAGACTGTAAAGAGGAAGCAAGACCCATCTCTATGCTGCCTACCAGAGAATCACTTCAGACCTAAAAATAAAAGCAGATTGGAAGTAATGGGACACAAAACCATTTATCATGCAAATGGAAGTGAAAAGAAAGTTGGAGTCGTAATATTTTTATGAGACAAAATAAACTGAATTGTGGGGAAGATGGCAGAGTAGAAGAACCCTAAACTCACCTCATCCCACAGATACAACTAGGTAACACTCACACCAGAGTCACCCAGAAATGGACCTTCAGATTTCCCCACAAAACTATACAACTAAATGGAGAGAGGGAATCACATCAAAGATGGTAGGAAGGACAAGGACTCTGTAGGAATCTAAACCCCATATTTCTGACCACCAGAGGGAGGGAACCACAGTCACAGAGGGGCCAGAAACAAACTACTACACCGGGGAGCCTCTAAAGCGTAGAGACATCCTCATAGCTTATGGCTTTGAAAATCAGAAGGGATGACATTTGTGAGCGTATACAACCAGCAGACTTAAAGCTTGGAACTTTTAAAAATCAGCTGTCTCAGCTCTGAGAGAGCACAGAAGGTGATAGGAAGCTGAGATCTGTCCTTAAAGATTAAGCAGAGCAAAGAGTGTGGAGAAGCTTGGGTGAAGCAGGTTGAAAGGTGCTTGAGGATTAAACAAGGGAGACATAGTTCCTGAACTCAGAGTTTGCTAAGGGACTTGTCCAGGAACAAAGGAGCTGGCAGGTGCCATTTCCCTCTACGGCCCCTCATTATAAACACACACCTACCTGCAAGACCAAGCACAATCTGGCAATCACTAACTTGCATAAACCATGACCCATCCCCACCCCTACCAGACCTGCTTCAGTCCCAGTGCTGTGGATACCCTCCCTGATAAGACCCACACAATCCTTGACAACAATATGTCTCCCCATCACCCACAGAACACGCATGCATCTTGTTAAAACAGCACACCCCATGTGTTGTGCACAATGACACAGTCCAGATCCAGTCTCTGTTGTTGCTATGCATTACCTTCAGAGGAGAACCAGCATCACCAAGTGAAAAATGTATGTTCTGCCCCGTATTTTCAAGAACAAGCAATATATCTGACCTTCCTAACAGAGAGATATTCTCTGAGAAGTAGGCCAAATGAGCAGACAGAGGACTATGTCCTAAACGAAAGAAGAGGACAAAGCCACAGCAAGAGACCTAAACAAAATGGATATAAGGAACATGCCTGACAGAAAATTTAAGATAACAATTATAAAGATACTCACTGGGGAAATGAAAAGAGGGAGGACATCAGAAGGGGGAACATCATTGAGACTCTTAACAAAGAGATATGAAAGAAATAATCAGAGATGTGGAACACCAGAAATGAAATGAAGAATATACTAGATAGAATAATTAGCAGGATGGACGAAGCAGAGGAACAAATTAATGAACTAGAAGACAGTAATGGAAAGTAATCAAGCGGAACAAATGAGAGGAAAAAGAAGTATGCAAAAATGAGAAGAGACTTAGGGAATTCAGTGACTCCATCCAGTGTAACAACACCCACATGAGAGGGATCCCAGAAGGTGAAAAGGGGGAAAAGGGGGCAGAAAATCTATTTGACCAAAGAAGAGCTGAAAACTTAACCTAATCTGGTGAAGGAAACCTATACAAATCCATAAGGCATAGAGATCCCCTCCCACAAAATCAACTTAAGGAGGTCCACATCAAGATACATAGTAATCCAAATGGGAAAAGGTAGTGATAAAGAAAAAACATTTAAAGCAGCAAGATAAAAGAAGACAGTTAACATGCAAGGGAAAGCCCATAAATCTATCAGCTGAGTTTTCAGCAGAAACTATGCAGGACAGAAGAAAGTGGCGTGAAATATTCAAAGTGCTGAAGGAGAAAAATCTGCAGCAAGGAATAATTTATCCAGCAAGCCTATCCTTCAGAAAAGAAGGGGAGAAAAAGAGTTTCTTAGCCACACAAACTAAAAGAGTTCATGACCACTAAATTAACTACAAAAAATATTGAAGGGGACACTATGAGTGGAAAAAAATCGTAAGTGAGAGTATGACAATAATGAATCAAGGAAGCAGTAAAAATAAGTATTTCTGTAAAAATCAGTTAAGGGATTCACAAAATAAAAGTATGTAAAATATGAAAACATATACCCTAACACATGAGGAGGAGTCAACAGTGGGTTTGAACTTAAACAGCATTCAACTTAATATAGACTGAAAAGGCTATATATAATCCAGGGGGTCACCACAAACCCAAACCTCTAATACACATGCAAAAGATAAAGGGAAAGAAATCCAAGAATATCATTAAAGAAAACGAGCAAACCATGAGAGAGAGAGCAAGAGAAGAAAGGATCAGAGAAAAACTACACAAAAAACTATGAAACAAGTAACAAAACATCAATAAATACATGTCTAATGATAATTAGTTTGAATGTAAATGGACTAAATGCTCCAAGCAAAAGAGCATGACAGAGTTTGTATATATATATAAAAGATTTCACACCTAAAGACACCTGCAGATGGAAATTAAGAGATGGAGAAACATTAATCATGCAAGTGGATGTCAAAAGAAGTCAGAGTAGCAATCCTTATATCAGACAAAATAGACTTTTTTAACATTGAAATTGAATTAGCCAACAGAGAGTACACCAGTAGTTTCAAATGTAGCGTTCCACAATTCATCAGTTGTGTATAACACCCAGTGTTCATCACATCACATGCATTCCTTAATGCCCATCACACAGTTACTCCATCTCCCCACCCACCTTTCCTCCAGCAACCCTCAGTTTGTTTCCAATAGTTAGGAACCTGTCATGGATTTTCTTCCTCTCTGGTTTCTTCGCATTCATTTTCCCTCCCTTCCCCTATGATCCTCTGTGCTGTTCCTTCTATTCCACATATGAGTAAAACCATATAATAATTGTTTTTCTCTGACTGACTTATTTTGCTCAGCATAATACCCTCCAGTGCCTTCCAAATCGATATCCTAAATATTGATCCTTTCTGATGGCTGAGTCATATTCCATTGTATATGTATATACCATGTTTTCTTTATCCATTTATCTGTCGATGGATGTCTTGGTTCCTTCCACGGTTTGGCTATTGTGGACAATGTCGCTATAAACATTCGGGGTGCAGTTGCCCCTTCAGATCACTACCTTTGTAGCTTTGGGGTAAATAAAATTGCTGGGTTGTAAGGGAGCTCTCTTTTAAGTTCTTGAGGAACCTCCATATTGTTTTCCAAAGTGGCTGTACCAGTTTTCATTCCCACTTAGAAGTGTAAGAGAGTTCCCCTTTCTCCTCACCAACATTTGTTATTTCTTCGCTTGTTAATTTTTGCAATTCTGACTGGTGTGAAGTGGTATCTCATTGTCATTTGGATTTCTTTTTCCCCATGCCAAGTGATGTTGAGCAGTTTGTCATATGTCTGTTGGCCATTTGTGTGTCTTCTTTGGAGAAATATCTGTTCATATCTTCTGCCCATTTCTTGACTCGCTTATTTGTTTTTTGGGTGTTGAGTTTGGGTGTTGAACGGTAGTAAAGCGTACGGCACATTCATGATGCTTCCACACCCACTTTTGGAAATGCTTCTCTCTCCAGGATACCTGAAGATGTTAGTGGAGAGTTGCCGTATACGCAGACTTGCTTTTCCCAGGTGAGTGCATGGCACATTCCTTATTCACTCACGCGCGCGCGCGCGCGCACACACACACACACACACACACACAGAGTTGAACATGTTTCTGTCTCGTCAGGAAAGGAGGTGTTCGTTGAGAGACGGTTTCTCGCCAATGCTTTTGGGTGCTTGCCCTTATCCCCCCGGAGAGTGAAGTGTATGCGCTTTTTGCCTAGCCTTCCGTACACACCCTTGAGAAGCCTTCCCTCAGCCAGAAACAAGCCGTGAGCTGAAAGAGGCGTTCCACACAGACCTCCTTCTCAGAGCGAAGCCTGTCACACTTTTCCTTGGGCCTCCACACGCACTTTAGAAAAACTTCCTCCGGGAAGCTGTGAGTTGAACGACGGGTTTCCTACAGCGGTTTTCCGTGGGGGTAAGGATATATGGCACTTGGCCTTAGGCTTCCACGCACACATTGGAAAGGCTTCTCTCTTCGTGAAACAAGATGTGCGCTGAACGTTGCGTTCTGCGCAGGCTTGGTTTTCACACATCAGCCCATGGTACTTTCCCTAGGCTTCCACACGCGCAGTGAGTATTCCTTCCCTAAACCTGAACCAAGACGCGGGGGAAAGCTGCCTTCTACACCACCTTCTTTTCCGAGTTTCGTATAGAACCCTTGCGTTGTGCTTCCACATCCACTTTTGTCACTGCTTCGATATATCCTCCGGAGAGGGGTTCGCTTGAAAGACGGTCTCCCTCCGTCACGCTTTCAAGGAGTTAAGGATAGGGCACTCTCCTTATGCCTGCACACGTCCACTTGCAATCTCGACTGACTTCATGACCCCGTCCATATGCTACGCTGAAAGTCCCATTGCGCGCGGCCTTGTTTCTAAGAGATGAGGACAGGGCATGGCACGTTCCTTGTGCTTCCACCACGACTATATAAAAGGCTCCCGTCTCCAAGGCAAAGGATGTCAGGTGCAAGACGGCTTCGCAGAAGCGAGGTTGCCTCTTAGAGGGAGGGTCTACGGCGCTCTGCTGACGCTTCCACGCCTACATATGCAAACGCTTCTGGGCTCACGAAAGAAGACGTCCGTTGAAAGCTGCCTTGTACCCCGACGCGTTTCTCGGAGTTAGGTCCAGGGAACGGTCCCTGTGCGATCACACGCAGCCTTGAGATGGCTCAGCTCTTTTCGATCGTCAGGGAGGACGTTTCTCGGAGTTAGGTCCAGGGAAAGGTAGTAAAGCGTACGGCACTTTCATGATGCTTCCACACCCACTTTTGGAAATGCTTCTCTCTCCAGGATACCTGAAGATGCTAGTGGCGAGTCGCCGTAGACGCAGACTTGCTTTTCCCAGGTCAGTACATGGCACTCTCCTTATTCACTCACGCACGCGCGCGCGCGCGTGCCCTCACACACACACACACACACACACACACACACACACACACACACACACAGAGTTGAACATGTTTCTGTCTCGTCAGGAAAGAAGGTGATCGTTGAGAGACGGTTTCTCGCCGATGCTTTTGGGTTCTTGCTTTTTTCCCCCCGGAGAGAGAAGTGTAGCCGCTTTTTCCCTAGGCTTCCGTACACACCCTTGAGAAGCCTTCCGTCAGCCAGAAACAAGCCATGAGTTGAAAGAGGCGTTCCACGCAGACCTCCTTCTCAGAGCGAAGCCTGTCACACTTTTCCTTGTGAAGTCAACTAGAGAGATACAAATACTTTCTCAATGATTGCTTTAACAAAAAAGGACTAAATATCCCAATCAGAAAACATAGACTGTAAAGAGGAAGCAAGACCCATCTCTATGCTGCCTACCAGAGAATCACTTCAGACCTAAAAATAAAAGCAGATTGGAAGTAATGGGACACAAAACCATTTATCATGCAAATGGAAGTGAAAAGAAAGTTGGAGTCGTAATATTTTTATGAGACAAAATAAACTGAATTGTGGGGAAGATGGCAGAGTAGAAGGACCCTAAACTCACCTCATCCCACAGATACAACTAGGTAACACTCACACCAGAGTCACCCAGAAATGGACCTTCAGATTTCCCCACAAAACTATACAACTAAATGGAGAGAGGGAATCACATCAAAGATGGTAGGAAGGACAAGGACTCTGTAGGAATCTAAAGCCCATATTTCTGACCACCAGAGGGAGGGAACCACAGTCACAGAGGGGCCAGAAACAAACTACTACACCGGGGAGCCTCTAAAGCGTAGAGACATCCTCATAGCTTATGGCTTTGAAAATCAGAAGGGATGACATTTGTGAGCGTATACAACCAGCAGACTTAAAGCTTGGAACTTTTAAAAATCAGCTGTCTCAGCTCTGAGAGAGCACAGAAGGTGATAGGAAGCTGAGATCTGTCCTTAAAGATTAAGCAGAGCAAAGAGTGTGGAGAAGCTTGGGTGAAGCAGGTTGAAAGGTGCTTGAGGATTAAACAAGGGAGACATAGTTCCTGAACTCAGAGTTTGCTAAGGGACTTGTCCAGGAACAAAGGAGCTGGCAGGTGCCATTTCCCTCTACGGCCCCTCATTATAAACACACACCTACCTGCAAGACCAAGCACAATCTGGCAATCACTAACTTGCATAAACCATGACCCATCCCCACCCCTACCAGACCTGCTTCAGTCCCAGTGCTGTGGATACCCTCCCTGATAAGACCCACACAATCCTTGACAACAATATGTCTCCCCATCACCCACAGAACACGCATGCATCTTGTTAAAACAGCACACCCCATGTGTTGTGCACAATGACACAGTCCAGATCCAGTCTCTGTTGTTGCTATGCATTACCTTCAGAGGAGAACCAGCATCACCAAGTGAAAAATGTATGTTCTGCCCCGTATTTTCAAGAACAAGCAATATATCTGACCTTCCTAACAGAGAGATATTCTCTGAGAAGTAGGCCAAATGAGCAGACAGAGGACTATGTCCTAAACGAAAGAAGAGGACAAAGCCACAGCAAGAGACCTAAACAAAATGGATATAAGGAACATGCCTGACAGAAAATTTAAGATAACAATTATAAAGATACTCACTGGGGAAATGAAAAGAGGGAGGACATCAGAAGGGGGAACATCATTGAGACTCTTAACAAAGAGATATGAAAGAAATAATCAGAGATGTGGAACACAAGAAATGAAATGAAGAATATACTAGATAGAATAATTAGCAGGATGGACGAAGCAGAGGAACAAATTAATGAACTAGAAGACAGTAATGGAAAGTAATCAAGCGGAACAAATGAGAGGAAAAAGAAGTATGCAAAAATGAGAAGAGACTTAGGGAATTCAGTGACTCCATCCAGTGTAACAACACCCACATGAGAGGGATCCCAGAAGGTGAAAAGGGGGAAAAGGGGGCAGAAAATCTATTTGACCAAAGAAGAGCTGAAAACTTAACCTAATCTGGTGAAGGAAACCTATACAAATCCATAAGGCATAGAGATCCCCTCCCACAAAATCAACTTAAGGAGGTCCACATCAAGATACATAGTAATCCAAATGGGAAAAGGTAGTGATAAAGAAAAAACATTTAAAGCAGCAAGATAAAAGAAGACAGTTAACATGCAAGGGAAAGCCCATAAATCTATCAGCTGAGTTTTCAGCAGAAACTATGCAGGACAGAAGAAAGTGGCGTTAAATATTCAAAGTGCTGAAGGAGAAAAATCTGCAGCAAGGAATAATTTATCCAGCAAGCCTATCCTTCAGAAAAGAAGGGGAGAAAAAGAGTTTCTTAGCCACACAAACTAAAAGAGTTCATGACCACTAAATTAACTACAAAAAATATTGAAGGGGACACTATGAGTGGAAAAAAATCGTAAGTGAGAGTATGACAATAATGAATCAAGGAAGCAGTAAAAATAAGTATTTCTGTAAAAATCAGTTAAGGGATTCACAAAATAAAAGTATGTAAAATATGAAAACATATACCCTAACACATGAGGAGGAGTCAACAGTGGGTTTGAACTTAAACAGCATTCAACTTAATATAGACTGAAAAGGCTATATATAATCCAGGGGGTCACCACAAACCCAAACCTCTAATACACATGCAAAAGATAAAGGGAAAGAAATCCAAGAATATCATTAAAGAAAACGAGCAAACCATGAGAGAGAGAGCAAGAGAAGAAAGGATCAGAGAAAAACTACACAAAAAACTATGAAACAAGTAACAAAACATCAATAAATACATGTCTAATGATAATTAGTTTGAATGTAAATGGACTAAATGCTCCAAGCAAAAGAGCATGACAGAGTTTGTATATATATATAAAAGATTTCACACCTAAAGACACCTGCAGATGGAAATTAAGAGATGGAGAAACATTAATCATGCAAGTGGATGTCAAAAGAAGTCAGAGTAGCAATCCTTATATCAGACAAAATAGACTTTTTTAACATTGAAATTGAATTAGCCAACAGAGAGTACACCAGTAGTTTCAAATGTAGCGTTCCACAATTCATCAGTTGTGTATAACACCCAGTGTTCATCACATCACATGCATTCCTTAATGCCCATCACACAGTTACTCCATCTCCCCACCCACCTTTCCTCCAGCAACCCTCAGTTTGTTTCCAATAGTTAGGAACCTGTCATGGATTTTCTTCCTCTCTGGTTTCTTCGCATTCATTTTCCCTCCCTTCCCCTATGATCCTCTGTGCTGTTCCTTCTATTCCACATATGAGTAAAACCATATAATAATTGTTTTTCTCTGACTGACTTATTTTGCTCAGCATAATACCCTCCAGTGCCTTCCACATCGATATGCTAAATATTGATCCTTTCTGATGGCTGAGTCATATTCCATTGTATATGTATATACCATGTTTTCTTTATCCATTTATCTGTCGATGGATGTCTTGGTTCCTTCCACGGTTTGGCTATTGTGGACAATGTCGCTATAAACATTCGGGGTGCAGTTGCCCCTTCAGATCACTACATTTGTAGCTTTGGGGTAAATAAAATTGCTGGGTTGTAAGGGAGCTCTCTTTTAAGTTCTTGAGGAACCTCCATATTGTTTTCCAAAGTGGCTGTACCAGTTTTCATTCCCACTTAGAAGTGTAAGAGAGTTCCCCTTTCTCCTCACCAACATTTGTTATTTCTTCGCTTGTTAATTTTTGCAATTCTGACTGGTGTGAAGTGGTATCTCATTGTCATTTGGATTTCTTTTTCCCCATGCCAAGTGATGTTGAGCAGTTTGTCATATGTCTGTTGGCCATTTGTGTGTCTTCTTTGGAGAAATATCTGTTCATATCTTCTGCCCATTTCTTGACTCGCTTATTTGTTTTTTGGGTGTTGAGTTTGGGTGTTGAACGGTAGTAAAGCGTACGGCACATTCATGATGCTTCCACACCCACTTTTGGAAATGCTTCTCTCTCCAGGATACCTGAAGATGTTAGTGGAGAGTTGCCGTATACGCAGACTTGCTTTTCCCAGGTGAGTGCATGGCACATTCCTTATTCACTCACGCGCGCGCGCGCGCACACACACACACACACACACACACACACAGAGTTGAACATGTTTCTGTCTCGTCAGGAAAGGAGGTGTTCGTTGAGAGACGGTTTCTCGCCAATGCTTTTGGGTGCTTGCCCTTTTCCCCCCGGAGAGTGAAGTGTATGCGCTTTTTGCCTAGGCTTCCGTACACACCCTTGAGAAGCCTTCCCTCAGCCAGAAACAAGCCGTGAGCTGAAAGAGGCGTTCCACACAGACCTCCTTCTCAGAGCGAAGCCTGTCACACTTTTCCTTGGGCCTCCACACGCACTTTAGAAAAACTTCCTCCGGGAAGCTGTGAGTTGAACGACGGGTTTCCTACAGCGGTTTTCCGTGGGGGTAAGGATATATGGCACTTGGCCTTAGGCTTCCACGCACACATTGGAAAGGCTTCTCTCTTCGTGAAACAAGATGTGCGCTGAACGTTGCGTTCTGCGCAGGCTTGGTTTTCACACATCAGCCCATGGTACTTTCCCTAGGCTTCCACACGCGCAGTGAGTATCCCTTCCCTAAACCTGAACCAAGACGCGGGGGAAAGCTGCCTTCTACACCACCTTCTTTTCCGAGTTTCGTATAGAACCCTTGCGTTGTGCTTCCACATCCACTTTTGTCACTGCTTCGATATATCCTCCGGAGAGGGGTTCGCTTGAAAGACGGTCTCCCTCCGTCACGCTTTCAAGGAGTTAAGGATAGGGCACTCTCCTTATGGCTGCACACGTCCACTTGCAATCTCGACTGACTTCATGACCCCGTCCATATGCTACGCTGAAAGTCCCATTGCGCGCGGCCTTGTTTCTAAGAGATGAGGACAGGGCACGGCACGTTCCTTGTGCTTCCACCACGACTATATAAAAGGCTCCCGTCTCCAAGGCAAAGGATGTCAGGTGCAAGACGGCTTCGCAGAAGCGAGGTTGCCTCTTAGAGGGCGGTCTACGGCGCTCTGCTGACGCTTCCACGCCTACATATGCAAACGCTTCTGGGCTCACGAAAGAAGACGTCCGTTGAAAGCTGCCTTGTACCCCGACGCGTTTCTCGGAGTTAGGTGCAGGGAACGGTCCCTGTGCGATCACACGCAGCCTTGAGATGGCTCAGCTCTTTTCGATCGTCAGGGAGGACGTTTCTCGGAGTTAGGTCCAGGGAAAGGTAGTAAAGCGTACGGCACTTTCATGATGCTTCCACACCCACTTTTGGAAATGCTTCTCTCTCCAGGATACCTGAAGATGCTAGTGGCGAGTCGCCGTAGACGCAGACTTGCTTTTCCCAGGTCAGTACATGGCACTCTCCTTATTCACTCACGCACACGCGCGCGCGCGTGCCCTCACACACACACACACACACACACACACACACACACACACACACAGAGTTGAACATGTTTCTGTCTCTTCAGGAAAGAAGGTGATCGTTGAGAGACGGTTTCTCGCCGATGCTTTTGGGTTCTTGCTTTTTTCCCCCCGGAGAGAGAAGTGTAGCCGCTTTTTCCCTAGGCTTCCGTACACACCCTTGAGAAGCCTTCCGTCAGCCAGAAACAAGCCATGAGTTGAAAGAGGCGTTCCACGCAGACCTCCTTCTCAGAGCGAAGCCTGTCACACTTTTCCTTGTGAAGTAAACTAGAGAGATACAAATACTTTCTCAATGATTGCTTTAACAAAAAAGGACTAAATATCCCAATCAGAAAACATAGACTGTAAAGAGGAAGCAAGACCCATCTCTATGCTGCCTAGCAGAGAATCACTTCAGACCTAAAAATAAAAGCAGATTGGAAGTAATGGGACACAAAACCATTTATCATGCAAATGGAAGTGAAAAGAAAGTTGGAGTCGTAATATTTTTATGAGACAAAATAAACTGAATTGTGGGGAAGATGGCAGAGTAGAAGGACCCTAAACTCACCTCATCCCACAGATACAACTAGGTAACACTCACACCAGAGTCACCCAGAAATGGACCTTCAGATTTCCCCACAAAACTATACAACTAAATGGAGAGAGGGAATCACATCAAAGATGGTAGGAAGGACAAGGACTCTGTAGGAATCTAAAGCCCATATTTCTGACCACCAGAGGGAGGGAACCACAGTCACAGAGGGGCCAGAAACAAACTACTACACCGGGGAGCCTCTAAAGCGTAGAGACATCCTCATAGCTTATGGCTTTGAAAATCAGAAGGGATGACATTTGTGAGCGTATACAACCAGCAGACTTAAAGCTTGGAACTTTTAAAAATCAGCTGTCTCAGCTCTGAGAGAGCACAGAAGGTGATAGGAAGCTGAGATCTGTCCTTAAAGATTAAGCAGAGCAAAGAGTGTGCAGAAGCTTGGGTGAAGCAGGTTGAAAGGTGCTTGAGGATTAAACAAGGGAGACATAGTTCCTGAACTCAGAGTTTGCTAAGGGACTTGTCCAGGAACAAAGGAGCTGGCAGGTGCCATTTCCCTCTACGGCCCCTCATTATAAACACACACCTACCTGCAAGACCAAGCACAATCTGGCAATCGCTAACTTGCATAAACCATGGCCCATCCCCACACCTACCACACCTGCTTCAGTCCCAGTGCTGTGGATACCCTCCCTGATAAGACCCACACAATCCTTGACAACAATATGTCTCCCCATCACCCACAGAACACGCATGCATCTTGTTAAAACAGCACACCCCATGTGTTGTGCACAATGACACAGTCCAGATCCAGTCTCTGTTGTTGCTATGCATTACCTTCAGAGGAGAACCAGCATCACCAAGTGAAAAATGTATGTTCTGCCCCGTATTTTCAAGAACAAGCAATATATCTGACCTTCCTAACAGAGAGATATTCTCTGAGAAGTAGGCCAAATGAGCAGACAGAGGACTATGTCCTAAACGAAAGAAGAGGACAAAGCCACAGCAAGAGACCTAAACAAAATGGATATAAGGAACATGCCTGACAGAAAATTTAAGATAACAATTATAAAGATACTCACTGGGGAAATGAAAAGAGGGAGGACATCAGAAGGGGGAACATCATTGAGACTCTTAACAAAGAGATATGAAAGAAATAATCAGAGATGTGGAACACCAGAAATGAAATGAAGAATATACTAGATAGAATAATTAGCAGGATGGACGAAGCAGAGGAACAAATTAATGAACTAGAAGACAGTAATGGAAAGTAATCAAGCGGAACAAATGAGAGGAAAAAGAAGTATGCAAAAATGAGAAGAGACTTAGGGAATTCAGTGACTCCATCCAGTGTAACAACACCCACATTAGAGGGATCCCAGAAGGTGAAAAGGGGGAAAAGGGGGCAGAAAATCTATTTGACCAAAGAAGAGCTGAAAACTTAACCTAATCTGGTGAAGGAAACCTATACAAATCCATAAGGCATAGAGATCCCCTCCCACAAAATCAACCTAAGGAGGTCCACATCAAGATACATAGTAATCCAAATGGGAAAAGGTAGTGATAAAGAAAAAACATTTAAAGCAGCAAGATAAAAGAAGACAGTTAACATGCAAGGGAAAGCCCATAAATCTATCAGCTGAGTTTTCAGCAGAAACTATGCAGGACAGAAGAAAGTGGCGTGAAATATTCAAAGTGCTGAATGAGAAAAATCTGCAGCAAGGAATAATTTATCCAGCAAGCCTATCCTTCAGAAAAGAAGGGGAGAAAAAGAGTTTCTTAGCCACACAAACTAAAAGAGTTCATGACCACTAAATTAACTACAAAAAATATTGAAGGGGACACTATGAGTGGAAAAAAATCGTAAGTGAGAGTATGACAATAATGAATCAAGGAAGCAGTAAAAATAAGTATTTCTGTAAAAATCAGTTAAGGGATTCACAAAATAAAAGTATGTAAAATATGAAAACATATACCCTAACACATGAGGAGGAGTCAACAGTGGGTTTGAACTTAAACAGCATTCAACTTAATATAGACTGAAAAGGCTATATATAATCCAGGGGGTCACCACAAACCCAAACCTCTAATACACATGCAAAAGATAAAGGGAAAGAAATCCAAGAATATCATTAAAGAAAACGAGCAAACCATGAGAGAGAGAGCAAGAGAAGAAAGGATCAGAGAAAAACTACACAAAACACTATGAAACAACTAACAAAACATCAATAAATACATGTCTAATGATAATTAGTTTGAATGTAAATGGACTAAATGCTCCAAGCAAAAGAGCATGACAGAGTTTGTATATATATATAAAAGATTTCACACCTAAAGACACCTACAGATGGAAATTAAGAGGTGGAGAAACATTAATCATGCAAGTGGATGTCAAAAGAAGTCAGAGTAGCAATCCTTATATCAGACAAAATAGACTTTTTTAACATTGAAATTGAATTAGCCAACAGAGAGTACACCAGTAGTTTCAAATGTAGCGTTCCACAATTCATCAGTTGTGTATAACACCCAGTGTTCATCACATCACATGCATTCCTTAATGCCCATCACACAGTTACTCCATCTCCCCACCCACCTTTCCTCCAGCAACCCTCAGTTTGTTTCCAATAGTTAGGAACCTGTCATGGATTTTCTTCCTCTCTGGTTTCTTCGCATTCATTTTCCCTCCCTTCCCCTATGATCCTCTGTGCTGTTCCTTCTATTCCACATATGAGTAAAACCATATAATAATTGTTTTTCTCTGACTGACTTATTTTGCTCAGCATAATACCCTCCAGTGCCTTCCAAATCGATATGCTAAATATTGATCCTTTCTGATGGCTGAGTCATATTCCATTGTATATGTATATACCATGTTTTCTTTATCCATTTATCTGTCGATGGATGTCTTGGTTCCTTCCACGGTTTGGCTATTGTGGACAATGTCGCTATAAACATTCGGGGTGCAGTTGCCCCTTCAGATCACTACCTTTGTAGCTTTGGGGTAAATAAAATTGCTGGGTTGTAAGGGAGCTCTCTTTTAAGTTCTTGAGGAACCTCCATATTGTTTTCCAAAGTGGCTGTACCAGTTTTCATTCCCACTTAGAAGTGTAAGAGAGTTCCCCTTTCTCCTCACCAACATTTGTTATTTCTTCGCTTGTTAATTTTTGCAATTCTGACTGGTGTGAAGTGGTATCTCATTGTCATTTGGATTTCTTTTTCCCCATGCCAAGTGATGTTGAGCAGTTTGTCATATGTCTGTTGGCCATTTGTGTGTCTTCTTTGGAGAAATATCTGTTCATATCTTCTGCCCATTTCTTGACTCGCTTATTTGTTTTTTGGGTGTTGAGTTTGGGTGTTGAACGGTAGTAAAGCGTACGGCACATTCATGATGCTTCCACACCCACTTTTGGAAATGCTTCTCTCTCCAGGATACCTGAAGATGTTAGTGGAGAGTTGCCGTATACGCAGACTTGCTTTTCCCAGGTGAGTGCATGGCACATTCCTTATTCACTCACGCGCGCGCGCGCGCACACACACACACACACACACACACACAGAGTTGAACATGTTTCTGTCTCGTCAGGAAAGGAGGTGTTCGTTGAGAGACGGTTTCTCGCCAATGCTTTTGGGTGCTTGCCCTTATCCCCCCGGAGAGTGAAGTGTATGCGCTTTTTGCCTAGCCTTCCGTACACACCCTTGAGAAGCCTTCCCTCAGCCAGAAACAAGCCGTGAGCTGAAAGAGGCGTTCCACACAGACCTCCTTCTCAGAGCGAAGCCTGTCACACTTTTCCTTGGGCCTCCACACGCACTTTAGAAAAACTTCCTCCGGGAAGCTGTGAGTTGAACGACGGGTTTCCTACAGCGGTTTTCCGTGGGGGTAAGGATATATGGCACTTGGCCTTAGGCTTCCACGCACACATTGGAAAGGCTTCTCTCTTCGTGAAACAAGATGTGCGCTGAACGTTGCGTTCTGCGCAGGCTTGGTTTTCACACATCAGCCCATGGTACTTTCCCTAGGCTTCCACACGCGCAGTGAGTATTCCTTCCCTAAACCTGAACCAAGACGCGGGGGAAAGCTGCCTTCTACACCACCTTCTTTTCCGAGTTTCGTATAGAACCCTTGGGTTGTGCTTCCACATCCACTTTTGTCACTGCTTCGATATATCCTCCGGAGAGGGGTTCGCTTGAAAGACGGTCTCCCTCCGTCACGCTTTCAAGGAGTTAAGGATAGGGCACTCTCCTTATGCCTGCACACGTCCACTTGCAATCTCGACTGACTTCATGACCCCGTCCATATGCTACGCTGAAAGTCCCATTGCGCGCGGCCTTGTTTCTAAGAGATGAGGACAGGGCATGGCACGTTCCTTGTGCTTCCACCACGACTATATAAAAGGCTCCCGTCTCCAAGGCAAAGGATGTCAGGTGCAAGACGGCTTCGCAGAAGCGAGGTTGCCTCATAGAGGGAGGGTCTACGGCGCTCTGCTGACGCTTCCACGCCTACATATGCAAACGCTTCTGGGCTCACGAAAGAAGACGTCCGTTGAAAGCTGCCTTGTACCCCGACGCGTTTCTCGGAGTTAGGTCCAGGGAACGGTCCCTGTGCGATCACACGCAGCCTTGAGATGGCTCAGCTCTTTTCGATCGTCAGGGAGGACGTTTCTCGGAGTTAGGTCCAGGGAAAGGTAGTAAAGCGAACGGCACTTTCATGATGCTTCCACACCCACTTTTGGAAATGCTTCTCTCTCCAGGATACCTGAAGATGCTAGTGGCGAGTCGCCGTAGACGCAGACTTGCTTTTCCCAGGTCAGTACATGGCACTCTCCTTATTCACTCACGCACGCGCGCGCGCGCGCGTGCCCTCACACACACACACACACACACACACACACACACACACACAGAGTTGAACATGTTTCTGTCTCGTCAGGAAAGAAGGTGATCGTTGAGAGACGGTTTCTCGCCGATGCTTTTGGGTTCTTGCTTTTTTCCCCCCGGAGAGAGAAGTGTAGCCGCTTTTTCCCTAGGCTTCCGTACACACCCTTGAGAAGCCTTCCGTCAGCCAGAAACAAGCCATGAGTTGAAAGAGGCGTTCCACGCAGACCTCCTTCTCAGAGCGAAGCCTGTCACACTTTTCCTTGTGAAGTCAACTAGAGAGATACAAATACTTTCTCAATGATTGCTTTAACAAAAAAGGACTAAATATCCCAATCAGAAAACATAGACTGTAAAGAGGAAGCAAGACCCATCTCTATGCTGCCTACCAGAGAATCACTTCAGACCTAAAAATAAAAGCAGATTGGAAGTAATGGGACACAAAACCATTTATCATGCAAATGGAAGTGAAAAGAAAGTTGGAGTCGTAATATTTTTATGAGACAAAATAAACTGAATTGTGGGGAAGATGGCAGAGTAGAAGGACCCTAAACTCACCTCATCCCACAGATACAACTAGGTAACACTCACACCAGAGTCACCCAGAAATGGACCTTCAGATTTCCCCACAAAACTATACAACTAAATGGAGAGAGGGAATCACATCAAAGATGGTAGGAAGGACAAGGACTCTGTAGGAATCTAAAGCCCATATTTCTGACCACCAGAGGGAGGGAACCACAGTCACAGAGGGGCCAGAAACAAACTACTACACCGGGGAGCCTCTAAAGCGTAGAGACATCCTCATAGCTTATGGCTTTGAAAATCAGAAGGGATGACATTTGTGAGCGTATACAACCAGCAGACTTAAAGCTTGGAACTTTTAAAAATCAGCTGTCTCAGCTCTGAGAGAGCACAGAAGGTGATAGGAAGCTGAGATCTGTCCTTAAAGATTATGCAGAGCAAAGAGTGTGCAGAAGCTTGGGTGAAGCAGGTTGAAAGGTGCTTGAGGATTAAACAAGGGAGACATAGTTCCTGAACTCAGAGTTTGCTAAGGGACTTGTCCAGGAACAAAGGAGCTGGCAGGTGCCATTTCCCTCTACGGCCCCTCATTATAAACACACACCTACCTGCAAGACCAAGCACAATCTGGCAATCACTAACTTGCATAAACCATGACCCATCCCCACCCCTACCAGACCTGCTTCAGTCCCAGTGCTGTGGATACCCTCCCTGATAAGACCCACACAATCCTTGACAACAATATGTCTCCCCATCACCCACAGAACACGCATGCATCTTGTTAAAACAGCACACCCCATGTGTTGTGCACAATGACACAGTCCAGATCCAGTCTCTGTTGTTGCTATGCATTACCTTCAGAGGAGAACCAGCATCACCAAGTGAAAAATGTATGTTCTGCCCCGTATTTTCAAGAACAAGCAATATATCTGACCTTCCTAACAGAGAGATATTCTCTGAGAAGTAGGCCAAATGAGCAGACAGAGGACTATGTCCTAAACGAAAGAAGAGGACAAAGCCACAGCAAGAGACCTAAACAAAATGGATATAAGGAACATGCCTGACAGAAAATTTAAGATAACAATTATAAAGATACTCACTGGGGAAATGAAAAGAGGGAGGACATCAGAAGGGGGAACATCATTGAGACTCTTAACAAAGAGATATGAAAGAAATAATCAGAGATGTGGAACACCAGAAATGAAATGAAGAATATACTAGATAGAATAATTAGCAGGATGGACGAAGCAGAGGAACAAATTAATGAACTAGAAGACAGTAATGGAAAGTAATCAAGCGGAACAAATGAGAGGAAAAAGAAGTATGCAAAAATGAGAAGAGACTTAGGGAATTCAGTGACTCCATCCAGTGTAACAACACCCACATTAGAGGGATCCCAGAAGGTGAAAAGGGGGAAAAGGGGGCAGAAAATCTATTTGACCAAAGAAGAGCTGAAAACTTAACCTAATCTGGTGAAGGAAACCTATACAAATCCATAAGGCATAGAGATCCCCTCCCACAAAATCAACCTAAGGAGGTCCACATCAAGATACATAGTAATCCAAATGGGAAAAGGTAGTGATAAAGAAAAAACATTTAAAGCAGCAAGATAAAAGAAGACAGTTAACATGCAAGGGAAAGCCCATAAATCTATCAGCTGAGTTTTCAGCAGAAACTATGCAGGACAGAAGAAAGTGGCGTGAAATATTCAAAGTGCTGAATGAGAAAAATCTGCAGCAAGGAATAATTTATCCAGCAAGCCTATCCTTCAGAAAAGAAGGGGAGAAAAAGAGTTTCTTAGCCACACAAACTAAAAGAGTTCATGACCACTAAATTAACTACAAAAAATATTGAAGGGGACACTATGAGTGGAAAAAAATCGTAAGTGAGAGTATGACAATAATGAATCAAGGAAGCAGTAAAAATAAGTATTTCTGTAAAAATCAGTTAAGGGATTCACAAAATAAAAGTATGTAAAATATGAAAACATATACCCTAACACATGAGGAGGAGTCAACAGTGGGTTTGAACTTAAACAGCATTCAACTTAATATAGACTGAAAAGGCTATATATAATCCAGGGGGTCACCACAAACCCAAACCTCTAATACACATGCAAAAGATAAAGGGAAAGAAATCCAAGAATATCATTAAAGAAAACGAGCAAACCATGAGAGAGAGAGCAAGAGAAGAAAGGATCAGAGAAAAACTACACAAAACACTATGAAACAACTAACAAAACATCAATAAATACATGTCTAATGATAATTAGTTTGAATGTAAATGGACTAAATGCTCCAAGCAAAAGAGCATGACAGAGTTTGTATATATATATAAAAGATTTCACACCTAAAGACACCTACAGATGGAAATTAAGAGGTGGAGAAACATTAATCATGCAAGTGGATGTCAAAAGAAGTCAGAGTAGCAATCCTTATATCAGACAAAATAGACTTTTTTAACATTGAAATTGAATTAGCCAACAGAGAGTACACCAGTAGTTTCAAATGTAGCGTTCCACAATTCATCAGTTGTGTATAACACCCAGTGTTCATCACATCACATGCATTCCTTAATGCCCATCACACAGTTACTCCATCTCCCCACCCACCTTTCCTCCAGCAACCCTCAGTTTGTTTCCAATAGTTAGGAACCTGTCATGGATTTTCTTCCTCTCTGGTTTCTTCGCATTCATTTTCCCTCCCTTCCCCTATGATCCTCTGTGCTGTTCCTTCTATTCCACATATGAGTAAAACCATATAATAATTGTTTTTCTCTGACTGACTTATTTTGCTCAGCATAATACCCTCCAGTGCCTTCCAAATCGATATGCTAAATATTGATCCTTTCTGATGGCTGAGTCATATTCCATTGTATATGTATATACCATGTTTTCTTTATCCATTTATCTGTCGATGGATGTCTTGGTTCCTTCCACGGTTTGGCTATTGTGGACAATGTCGCTATAAACATTCGGGGTGCAGTTGCCCCTTCAGATCACTACCTTTGTAGCTTTGGGGTAAATAAAATTGCTGGGTTGTAAGGGAGCTCTCTTTTAAGTTCTTGAGGAACCTCCATATTGTTTTCCAAAGTGGCTGTACCAGTTTTCATTCCCACTTAGAAGTGTAAGAGAGTTCCCCTTTCTCCTCACCAACATTTGTTATTTCTTCGCTTGTTAATTTTTGCAATTCTGACTGGTGTGAAGTGGTATCTCATTGTCATTTGGATTTCTTTTTCCCCATGCCAAGTGATGTTGAGCAGTTTGTCATATGTCTGTTGGCCATTTGTGTGTCTTCTTTGGAGAAATATCTGTTCATATCTTCTGCCCATTTCTTGACTCGCTTATTTGTTTTTTGGGTGTTGAGTTTGGGTGTTGAACGGTAGTAAAGCGTACGGCACATTCATGATGCTTCCACACCCACTTTTGGAAATGCTTCTCTCTCCAGGATACCTGAAGATGTTAGTGGAGAGTTGCCGTATACGCAGACTTGCTTTTCCCAGGTGAGTGCATGGCACATTCCTTATTCACTCACGCGCGCGCGCGCGCGCACACACACACACACACACACACACAGAGTTGAACATGTTTCTGTCTCGTCAGGAAAGGAGGTGTTCGTTGAGAGACGGTTTCTCGCCAATGCTTTTGGGTGCTTGCCCTTATCCCCCCGGAGAGTGAAGTGTATGCGCTTTTTGCCTAGCCTTCCGTACACACCCTTGAGAAGCCTTCCCTCAGCCAGAAACAAGCCGTGAGCTGAAAGAGGCGTTCCACACAGACCTCCTTCTCAGAGCGAAGCCTGTCACACTTTTCCTTGGGCCTCCACACGCACTTTAGAAAAACTTCCTCCGGGAAGCTGTGAGTTGAACGACGGGTTTCCTACAGCGGTTTTCCGTGGGGGTAAGGATATATGGCACTTGGCCTTAGGCTTCCACGCACACATTGGAAAGGCTTCTCTCTTCGTGAAACAAGATGTGCGCTGAACGTTGCGTTCTGCGCAGGCTTGGTTTTCACACATCAGCCCATGGTACTTTCCCTAGGCTTCCACACGCGCAGTGAGTATTCCTTCCCTAAACCTGAACCAAGACGCGGGGGAAAGCTGCCTTCTACACCACCTTCTTTTCCGAGTTTCGTATAGAACCCTTGGGTTGTGCTTCCACATCCACTTTTGTCACTGCTTCGATATATCCTCCGGAGAGGGGTTCGCTTGAAAGACGGTCTCCCTCCGTCACGCTTTCAAGGAGTTAAGGATAGGGCACTCTCCTTATGCCTGCACACGTCCACTTGCAATCTCGACTGACTTCATGACCCCGTCCATATGCTACGCTGAAAGTCCCATTGCGCGCGGCCTTGTTTCTAAGAGATGAGGACAGGGCATGGCACGTTCCTTGTGCTTCCACCACGACTATATAAAAGGCTCCCGTCTCCAAGGCAAAGGATGTCAGGTGCAAGACGGCTTCGCAGAAGCGAGGTTGCCTCATAGAGGGAGGGTCTACGGCGCTCTGCTGACGCTTCCACGCCTACATATGCAAACGCTTCTGGGCTCACGAAAGAAGACGTCCGTTGAAAGCTGCCTTGTACCCCGACGCGTTTCTCGGAGTTAGGTCCAGGGAACGGTCCCTGTGCGATCACACGCAGCCTTGAGATGGCTCAGCTCTTTTCGATCGTCAGGGAGGACGTTTCTCGGAGTTAGGTCCAGGGAAAGGTAGTAAAGCGAACGGCACTTTCATGATGCTTCCACACCCACTTTTGGAAATGCTTCTCTCTCCAGGATACCTGAAGATGCTAGTGGCGAGTCGCCGTAGACGCAGACTTGCTTTTCCCAGGTCAGTACATGGCACTCTCCTTATTCACTCACGCACGCGCGCGCGCGCGCGTGCCCTCACACACACACACACACACACACACACACACACACACACAGAGTTGAACATGTTTCTGTCTCGTCAGGAAAGAAGGTGATCGTTGAGAGACGGTTTCTCGCCGATGCTTTTGGGTTCTTGCTTTTTTCCCCCCGGAGAGAGAAGTGTAGCCGCTTTTTCCCTAGGCTTCCGTACACACCCTTGAGAAGCCTTCCGTCAGCCAGAAACAAGCCATGAGTTGAAAGAGGCGTTCCACGCAGACCTCCTTCTCAGAGCGAAGCCTGTCACACTTTTCCTTGTGAAGTCAACTAGAGAGATACAAATACTTTCTCAATGATTGCTTTAACAAAAAAGGACTAAATATCCCAATCAGAAAACATAGACTGTAAAGAGGAAGCAAGACCCATCTCTATGCTGCCTACCAGAGAATCACTTCAGACCTAAAAATAAAAGCAGATTGGAAGTAATGGGACACAAAACCATTTATCATGCAAATGGAAGTGAAAAGAAAGTTGGAGTCGTAATATTTTTATGAGACAAAATAAACTGAATTGTGGGGAAGATGGCAGAGTAGAAGGACCCTAAACTCACCTCATCCCACAGATACAACTAGGTAACACTCACACCAGAGTCACCCAGAAATGGACCTTCAGATTTCCCCACAAAACTATACAACTAAATGGAGAGAGGGAATCACATCAAAGATGGTAGGAAGGACAAGGACTCTGTAGGAATCTAAAGCCCATATTTCTGACCACCAGAGGGAGGGAACCACAGTCACAGAGGGGCCAGAAACAAACTACTACACCGGGGAGCCTCTAAAGCGTAGAGACATCCTCATAGCTTATGGCTTTGAAAATCAGAAGGGATGACATTTGTGAGCGTATACAACCAGCAGACTTAAAGCTTGGAACTTTTAAAAATCAGCTGTCTCAGCTCTGAGAGAGCACAGAAGGTGATAGGAAGCTGAGATCTGTCCTTAAAGATTAAGCAGAGCAAAGAGTGTGCAGAAGCTTGGGTGAAGCAGGTTGAAAGGTGCTTGAGGATTAAACAAGGGAGACATAGTTCCTGAACTCAGAGTTTGCTAAGGGACTTGTCCAGGAACAAAGGAGCTGGCAGGTGCCATTTCCCTCTACGGCCCCTCATTATAAACACACACCTACCTGCAAGACCAAGCACAATCTGGCAATCACTAACTTGCATAAACCATGACCCATCCCCACCCCTACCAGACCTGCTTCAGTCCCAGTGCTGTGGATACCCTCCCTGATAAGACCCACACAATCCTTGACAACAATATGTCTCCCCATCACCCACAGAACACGCATGCATCTTGTTAAAACAGCACACCCCATGTGTTGTGCACAATGACACAGTCCAGATCCAGTCTCTGTTGTTGCTATGCATTACCTTCAGAGGAGAACCAGCATCACCAAGTGAAAAATGTATGTTCTGCCCCGTATTTTCAAGAACAAGCAATATATCTGACCTTCCTAACAGAGAGATATTCTCTGAGAAGTAGGCCAAATGAGCAGACAGAGGACTATGTCCTAAACGAAAGAAGAGGACAAAGCCACAGCAAGAGACCTAAACAAAATGGATATAAGGAACATGCCTGACAGAAAATTTAAGATAACAATTATAAAGATACTCACTGGGGAAATGAAAAGAGGGAGGACATCAGAAGGGGGAACATCATTGAGACTCTTAACAAAGAGATATGAAAGAAATAATCAGAGATGTGGAACACAAGAAATGAAATGAAGAATATACTAGATAGAATAATTAGCAGGATGGACGAAGCAGAGGAACAAATTAATGAACTAGAAGACAGTAATGGAAAGTAATCAAGCGGAACAAATGAGAGGAAAAAGAAGTATGCAAAAATGAGAAGAGACTTAGGGAATTCAGTGACTCCATCCAGTGTAACAACACCCACATGAGAGGGATCCCAGAAGGTGAAAAGGGGGAAAAGGGGGCAGAAAATCTATTTGACCAAAGAAGAGCTGAAAACTTAACCTAATCTGGTGAAGGAAACCTATACAAATCCATAAGGCATAGAGATCCCCTCCCACAAAATCAACTTAAGGAGGTCCACATCAAGATACATAGTAATCCAAATGGGAAAAGGTAGTGATAAAGAAAAAACATTTAAAGCAGCAAGATAAAAGAAGACAGTTAACATGCAAGGGAAAGCCCATAAATCTATCAGCTGAGTTTTCAGCAGAAACTATGCAGGACAGAAGAAAGTGGCGTTAAATATTCAAAGTGCTGAAGGAGAAAAATCTGTAGCAAGGAATAATTTATCCAGCAAGCCTATCCTTCAGAAAAGAAGGGGAGAAAAAGAGTTTCTTAGCCACACAAACTAAAAGAGTTCATGACCACTAAATTAACTACAAAAAATATTGAAGGGGACACTATGAGTGGAAAAAAATCGTAAGTGAGAGTATGACAATAATGAATCAAGGAAGCAGTAAAAATAAGTATTTCTGTAAAAATCAGTTAAGGGATTCACAAAATAAAAGTATGTAAAATATGAAAACATATACCCTAACACATGAGGAGGAGTCAACAGTGGGTTTGAACTTAAACAGCATTCAACTTAATATAGACTGAAAAGGCTATATATAATCCAGGGGGTCACCACAAACCCAAACCTCTAATACACATGCAAAAGATAAAGGGAAAGAAATCCAAGAATATCATTAAAGAAAACGAGCAAACCATGAGAGAGAGAGCAAGAGAAGAAAGGATCAGAGAAAAACTACACAAAAAACTATGAAACAAGTAACAAAACATCAATAAATACATGTCTAATGATAATTAGTTTGAATGTAAATGGACTAAATGCTCCAAGCAAAAGAGCATGACAGAGTTTGTATATATATATAAAAGATTTCACACCTAAAGACACCTGCAGATGGAAATTAAGAGATGGAGAAACATTAATCATGCAAGTGGATGTCAAAAGAAGTCAGAGTAGCAATCCTTATATCAGACAAAATAGACTTTTTTAACATTGAAATTGAATTAGCCAACAGAGAGTACACCAGTAGTTTCAAATGTAGCGTTCCACAATTCATCAGTTGTGTATAACACCCAGTGTTCATCACATCACATGCATTCCTTAATGCCCATCACACAGTTACTCCATCTCCCCACCCACCTTTCCTCCAGCAACCCTCAGTTTGTTTCCAATAGTTAGGAACCTGTCATGGATTTTCTTCCTCTCTGGTTTCTTCGCATTCATTTTCCCTCCCTTCCCCTATGATCCTCTGTGCTGTTCCTTCTATTCCACATATGAGTAAAACCATATAATAATTGTTTTTCTCTGACTGACTTATTTTGCTCAGCATAATACCCTCCAGTGCCTTCCACATCGATATGCTAAATATTGATCCTTTCTGATGGCTGAGTCATATTCCATTGTATATGTATATACCATGTTTTCTTTATCCATTTATCTGTCGATGGATGTCTTGGTTCCTTCCACGGTTTGGCTATTGTGGACAATGTCGCTATAAACATTCGGGGTGCAGTTGCCCCTTCAGATCACTACATTTGTAGCTTTGGGGTAAATAAAATTGCTGGGTTGTAAGGGAGCTCTCTTTTAAGTTCTTGAGGAACCTCCATATTGTTATCCAAAGTGGCTGTACCAGTTTTCATTCCCACTTAGAAGTGTAAGAGAGTTCCCCTTTCTCCTCACCAACATTTGTTATTTCTTCGCTTGTTAATTTTTGCAATTCTGACTGGTGTGAAGTGGTATCTCATTGTCATTTGGATTTCTTTTTCCCCATGCCAAGTGATGTTGAGCAGTTTGTCATATGTCTGTTGGCCATTTGTGTGTCTTCTTTGGAGAAATATCTGTTCATATCTTCTGCCCATTTCTTGACTCGCTTATTTGTTTTTTGGGTGTTGAGTTTGGGTGTTGAACGGTAGTAAAGCGTACGGCACATTCATGATGCTTCCACACCCACTTTTGGAAATGCTTCTCTCTCCAGGATACCTGAAGATGTTAGTGGAGAGTTGCCGTATACGCAGACTTGCTTTTCCCAGGTGAGTGCATGGCACATTCCTTATTCACTCACGCGCGCGCGCGCGCACACACACACACACACACACACACACACACAGAGTTGAACATGTTTCTGTCTCGTCAGGAAAGGAGGTGTTCGTTGAGAGACGGTTTCTCGCCAATGCTTTTGGGTGCTTGCCCTTTTCCCCCCGGAGAGTGAAGTGTATGCGCTTTTTGCCTAGGCTTCCGTACACACACTTGAGAAGCCTTCCCTCAGCCAGAAACAAGCCGTGAGCTGAAAGAGGCGTTCCACACAGACCTCCTTCTCAGAGCGAAGCCTGTCACACTTTTCCTTGGGCCTCCACACGCACTTTAGAAAAACTTCCTCCGGGAAGCTGTGAGTTGAACGACGGGTTTCCTACAGCGGTTTTCCGTGGGGGTAAGGATATATGGCACTTGGCCTTAGGCTTCCACGCACACATTGGAAAGGCTTCTCTCTTCGTGAAACAAGATGTGCGCTGAACGTTGCGTTCTGCGCAGGCTTGGTTTTCACACATCAGCCCATGGTACTTTCCCTAGGCTTCCACACGCGCAGTGAGTATCCCTTCCCTAAACCTGAACCAAGACGCGGGGGAAAGCTGCCTTCTACACCACCTTCTTTTCCGAGTTTCGTATAGAACCCTTGCGTTGTGCTTCCACATCCACTTTTGTCACTGCTTCGATATATCCTCCGGAGAGGGGTTCGCTTGAAAGACGGTCTCCCTCCGTCACGCTTTCAAGGAGTTAAGGATAGGGCACTCTCCTTATGCCTGCACACGTCCACTTGCAATCTCGACTGACTTCATGACCCCGTCCATATGCTACGCTGAAAGTCCCATTGCGCGCGGCCTTGTTTCTAAGAGATGAGGACAGGGCACGGCACGTTCCTTGTGCTTCCACCACGACTATATAAAAGGCTCCCGTCTCCAAGGCAAAGGATGTCAGGTGCAAGACGGCTTCGCAGAAGCGAGGATGCCTCTTAGAGGGCGGTCTACGGCGCTCTGCTGACGCTTCCACGCCTACATATGCAAACGCTTCTGGGCTCACGAAAGAAGACGTCCGTTGAAAGCTGCCTTGTACCCCGACGCGTTTCTCGGAGTTAGGTCCAGGGAACGGTCCCTGTGCGATCACACGCAGCCTTGAGATGGCTCAGCTCTTTTCGATCGTGAGGGAGGACGTTTCTCGGAGTTAGGTCCAGGGAAAGATAGTAAAGCGTACGGCAATTTCATGATGCTTCCACACCCACTTTTGGAAATGCTTCTCTCTCCAGGATACCTGAAGATGCTAGTGGCGAGTCGCCGTAGACGCAGACTTGCTTTTCCCAGGTCAGTACATGGCACTCTCCTTATTCACTCACGCACGCGCGCGCGCGCGTGCCCTCACACACACACACACACACACACACACACACACACACACACACAGAGTTGAACATGTTTCTGTCTCGTCAGGAAAGAAGGTGATCGTTGAGAGACGGTTTCTCGCCGATGCTTTTGGGTTCTTGCTTTTTTCCCCCCGGAGAGAGAAGTGTAGCCGCTTTTTCCCTAGGCTTCCGTACACACCCTTGAGAAGCCTTCCGTCAGCCAGAAACAAGCCATGAGTTGAAAGAGGCGTTCCACGCAGACCTCCTTCTCAGAGCGAAGCCTGTCACACTTTTCCTTGTGAAGTCAACTAGAGAGATACAAATACTTTCTCAATGATTGCTTTAACAAAAAAGGACTAAATATCCCAATCAGAAAACATAGACTGTAAAGAGGAAGCAAGACCCATCTCTAGGCTGCCTAGCAGAGAATCACTTCAGACCTAAAAATAAAAGCAGATTGGAAGTAATGGGACACAAAACCATTTATCATGCAAATGGAAGTGAAAAGAAAGTTGGAGTCGTAATATTTTTATGAGACAAAATAAACTGAATTGTGGGGAAGATGGCAGAGTAGAAGGACCCTAAACTCACCTCATCCCACAGATACAACTAGGTAACACTCACACCAGAGTCACCCAGAAATGGACCTTCAGATTTCCCCACAAAACTATACAACTAAATGGAGAGAGGGAATCACATCAAAGATGGTAGGAAGGACAAGGACTCTGTAGGAATCTAAAGCCCATATTTCTGACCACCAGAGGGAGGGAACCACAGTCACAGAGGGGCCAGAAACAAACTACTACACCGGGGAGCCTCTAAAGCGTAGAGACATCCTCATAGCTTATGGCTTTGAAAATCAGAAGGGATGACATTTGTGAGCGTATACAACCAGCAGACTTAAAGCTTGGAACTTTTAAAAATCAGCTGTCTCAGCTCTGAGAGAGCACAGAAGGTGATAGGAAGCTGAGATCTGTCCTTAAAGATTAAGCAGAGCAAAGAGTGTGCAGAAGCTTGGGTGAAGCAGGTTGAAAGGTGCTTGAGGATTAAACAAGGGAGACATAGTTCCTGAACTCAGAGTTTGCTAAGGGACTTGTCCAGGAACAAAGGAGCTGGCAGGTGCCATTTCCCTCTACGGCCCCTCATTATAAACACACACCTACCTGCAAGACCAAGCACAATCTGGCAATCGCTAACTTGCATAAACCATGGCCCATCCCCACACCTACCACACCTGCTTCAGTCCCAGTGCTGTGGATACCCTCCCTGATAAGACCCACACAATCCTTGACAACAATATGTCTCCCCATCACCCACAGAACACGCATGCATCTTGTTAAAACAGCACACCCCATGTGTTGTGCACAATGACACAGTCCAGATCCAGTCTCTGTTGTTGCTATGCATTACCTTCAGAGGAGAACCAGCATCACCAAGTGAAAAATGTATGTTCTGCCCCGTATTTTCAAGAACAAGCAATATATCTGACCTTCCTAAGAGAGAGATATTCTCTGAGAAGTAGGCCAAATGAGCAGACAGAGGACTATGTCCTAAACGAAAGAAGAGGACAAAGCCACAGCAAGAGACCTAAACAAAATGGATATAAGGAACATGCCTGACAGAAAATTTAAGATAACAATTATAAAGATACTCACTGGGGAAATGAAAAGAGGGAGGACATCAGAAGGGGGAACATCATTGAGACTCTTAACAAAGAGATATGAAAGAAATAATCAGAGATGTGGAACACCAGAAATGAAATGAAGAATATACTAGATAGAATAATTAGCAGGATGGACGAAGCAGAGGAACAAATTAATGAACTAGAAGACAGTAATGGAAAGTAATCAAGCGGAACAAATGAGAGGAAAAAGAAGTATGCAAAAATGAGAAGAGACTTAGGGAATTCAGTGACTCCATCCAGTGTAACAACACCCACATTAGAGGGATCCCAGAAGGTGAAAAGGGGGAAAAGGGGGCAGAAAATCTATTTGACCAAAGAAGAGCTGAAAACTTAACCTAATCTGGTGAAGGAAACCTATACAAATCCATAAGGCATAGAGATCCCCTCCCACAAAATCAACCTAAGGAGGTCCACATCAAGATACATAGTAATCCAAATGGGAAAAGGTAGTGATAAAGAAAAAACATTTAAAGCAGCAAGATAAAAGAAGACAGTTAACATGCAAGGGAAAGCCCATAAATCTATCAGCTGAGTTTTCAGCAGAAACTATGCAGGACAGAAGAAAGTGGCGTGAAATATTCAAAGTGCTGAATGAGAAAAATCTGCAGCAAGGAATAATTTATCCAGCAAGCCTATCCTTCAGAAAAGAAGGGGAGAAAAAGAGTTTCTTAGCCACACAAACTAAAAGAGTTCATGACCACTAAATTAACTACAAAAAATATTGAAGGGGACACTATGAGTGGAAAAAAATCGTAAGTGAGAGTATGACAATAATGAATCAAGGAAGCAGTAAAAATAAGTATTTCTGTAAAAATCAGTTAAGGGATTCACAAAATAAAAGTATGTAAAATATGAAAACATATACCCTAACACATGAGGAGGAGTCAACAGTGGGTTTGAACTTAAACAGCATTCAACTTAATATAGACTGAAAAGGCTATATATAATCCAGGGGGTCACCACAAACCCAAACCTCTAATACACATGCAAAAGATAAAGGGAAAGAAATCCAAGAATATCATTAAAGAAAACGAGCAAACCATGAGAGAGAGAGCAAGAGAAGAAAGGATCAGAGAAAAACTACACAAAACACTATGAAACAACTAACAAAACATCAATAAATACATGTCTAATGATAATTAGTTTGAATGTAAATGGACTAAATGCTCCAAGCAAAAGAGCATGACAGAGTTTGTATATATATATAAAAGATTTCACACCTAAAGACACCTACAGATGGAAATTAAGAGGTGGAGAAACATTAATCATGCAAGTGGATGTCAAAAGAAGTCAGAGTAGCAATCCTTATATCAGACAAAATAGACTTTTTTAACATTGAAATTGAATTAGCCAACAGAGAGTACACCAGTAGTTTCAAATGTAGCGTTCCACAATTCATCAGTTGTGTATAACACCCAGTGTTCATCACATCACATGCATTCCTTAATGCCCATCACACAGTTACTCCATCTCCCCACCCACCTTTCCTCCAGCAACCCTCAGTTTGTTTCCAATAGTTAGGAACCTGTCATGGATTTTCTTCCTCTCTGGTTTCTTCGCATTCATTTTCCCTCCCTTCCCCTATGATCCTCTGTGCTGTTCCTTCTATTCCACATATGAGTAAAACCATATAATAATTGTTTTTCTCTGACTGACTTATTTTGCTCAGCATAATACCCTCCAGTGCCTTCCAAATCGATATGCTAAATATTGATCCTTTCTGATGGCTGAGTCATATTCCATTGTATATGTATATACCATGTTTTCTTTATCCATTTATCTGTCGATGGATGTCTTGGTTCCTTCCACGGTTTGGCTATTGTGGACAATGTCGCTATAAACATTCGGGGTGCAGTTGCCCCTTCAGATCACTACCTTTGTAGCTTTGGGGTAAATAAAATTGCTGGGTTGTAAGGGAGCTCTCTTTTAAGTTCTTGAGGAACCTCCATATTGTTTTCCAAAGTGGCTGTACCAGTTTTCATTCCCACTTAGAAGTGTAAGAGAGTTCCCCTTTCTCCTCACCAACATTTGTTATTTCTTCGCTTGTTAATTTTTGCAATTCTGACTGGTGTGAAGTGGTATCTCATTGTCATTTGGATTTCTTTTTCCCCATGCCAAGTGATGTTGAGCAGTTTGTCATATGTCTGTTGGCCATTTGTGTGTCTTCTTTGGAGAAATATCTGTTCATATCTTCTGCCCATTTCTTGACTCGCTTATTTGTTTTTTGGGTGTTGAGTTTGGGTGTTGAACGGTAGTAAAGCGTACGGCACATTCATGATGCTTCCACACCCACTTTTGGAAATGCTTCTCTCTCCAGGATACCTGAAGATGTTAGTGGAGAGTTGCCGTATACGCAGACTTGCTTTTCCCAGGTGAGTGCATGGCACATTCCTTATTCACTCACGCGCGCGCGCGCGCGCACACACACACACACACACACACACAGAGTTGAACATGTTTCTGTCTCGTCAGGAAAGGAGGTGTTCGTTGAGAGACGGTTTCTCGCCAATGCTTTTGGGTGCTTGCCCTTATCCCCCCGGAGAGTGAAGTGTATGCGCTTTTTGCCTAGCCTTCCGTACACACCCTTGAGAAGCCTTCCCTCAGCCAGAAACAAGCCGTGAGCTGAAAGAGGCGTTCCACACAGACCTCCTTCTCAGAGCGAAGCCTGTCACACTTTTCCTTGGGCCTCCACACGCACTTTAGAAAAACTTCCTCCGGGAAGCTGTGAGTTGAACGACGGGTTTCCTACAGCGGTTTTCCGTGGGGGTAAGGATATATGGCACTTGGCCTTAGGCTTCCACGCACACATTGGAAAGGCTTCTCTCTTCGTGAAACAAGATGTGCGCTGAACGTTGCGTTCTGCGCAGGCTTGGTTTTCACACATCAGCCCATGGTACTTTCCCTAGGCTTCCACACGCGCAGTGAGTATTCCTTCCCTAAACCTGAACCAAGACGCGGGGGAAAGCTGCCTTCTACACCACCTTCTTTTCCGAGTTTCGTATAGAACCCTTGCGTTGTGCTTCCACATCCACTTTTGTCACTGCTTCGATATATCCTCCGGAGAGGGGTTCGCTTGAAAGACGGTCTCCCTCCGTCACGCTTTCAAGGAGTTAAGGATAGGGCACTCTCCTTATGCCTGCACACGTCCACTTGCAATCTCGACTGACTTCATGACCCCGTCCATATGCTACGCTGAAAGTCCCATTGCGCGCGGCCTTGTTTCTAAGAGATGAGGACAGGGCATGGCACGTTCCTTGTGCTTCCACCACGACTATATAAAAGGCTCCCGTCTCCAAGGCAAAGGATGTCAGGTGCAAGACGGCTTCGCAGAAGCGAGGTTGCCTCTTAGAGGGAGGGTCTACGGCGCTCTGCTGACGCTTCCACGCCTACATATGCAAACGCTTCTGGGCTCACGAAAGAAGACGTCCGTTGAAAGCTGCCTTGTACCCCGACGCGTTTCTCGGAGTTAGGTCCAGGGAACGGTCCCTGTGCGATCACACGCAGCCTTGAGATGGCTCAGCTCTTTTCGATCGTCAGGGAGGACGTTTCTCGGAGTTAGGTCCAGGGAAAGGTAGTAAAGCGTACGGCACTTTCATGATGCTTCCACACCCACTTTTGGAAATGCTTCTCTCTCCAGGATACCTGAAGATGCTAGTGGCGAGTCGCCGTAGACGCAGACTTGCTTTTCCCAGGTCAGTACATGGCACTCTCCTTATTCACTCACGCACGCGCGCGCGCGCGTGCCCTCACACACACACACACACACACACACACACACACACACACACACACACACACACACAGAGTTGAACATGTTTCTGTCTCGTCAGGAAAGAAGGTGATCGTTGAGAGACGGTTTCTCGCCGATGCTTTTGGGTTCTTGCTTTTTTCCCCCCGGAGAGAGAAGTGTAGCCGCTTTTTCCCTAGGCTTCCGTACACACCCTTGAGAAGCCTTCCGTCAGCCAGAAACAAGCCATGAGTTGAAAGAGGCGTTCCACGCAGACCTCCTTCTCAGAGCGAAGCCTGTCACACTTTTCCTTGTGAAGTCAACTAGAGAGATACAAATACTTTCTCAATGATTGCTTTAACAAAAAAGGACTAAATATCCCAATCAGAAAACATAGACTGTAAAGAGGAAGCAAGACCCATCTCTAGGCTGCCTACCAGAGAATCACTTCAGACCTAAAAATAAAAGCAGATTGGAAGTAATGGGACACAAAACCATTTATCATGCAAATGGAAGTGAAAAGAAAGTTGGAGTCGTAATATTTTTATGAGACAAAATAAACTGAATTGTGGGGAAGATGGCAGAGTAGAAGGACCCTAAACTCACCTCATCCCACAGATACAACTAGGTAACACTCACACCAGAGTCACCCAGAAATGGACCTTCAGATTTCCCCACAAAACTATACAACTAAATGGAGAGAGGGAATCACATCAAAGATGGTAGGAAGGACAAGGACTCTGTAGGAATCTAAAGCCCATATTTCTGACCACCAGAGGGAGGGAACCACAGTCACAGAGGGGCCAGAAACAAACTACTACACCGGGGAGCCTCTAAAGCGTAGAGACATCCTCATAGCTTATGGCTTTGAAAATCAGAAGGGATGACATTTGTGAGCGTATACAACCAGCAGACTTAAAGCTTGGAACTTTTAAAAATCAGCTGTCTCAGCTCTGAGAGAGCACAGAAGGTGATAGGAAGCTGAGATCTGTCCTTAAAGATTAAGCAGAGCAAAGAGTGTGCAGAAGCTTGGGTGAAGCAGGTTGAAAGGTGCTTGAGGATTAAACAAGGGAGACATAGTTCCTGAACTCAGAGTTTGCTAAGGGACTTGTCCAGGAACAAAGGAGCTGGCAGGTGCCATTTCCCTCTACGGCCCCTCATTATAAACACACACCTACCTGCAAGACCAAGCACAATCTGGCAATCGCTAACTTGCATAAACCATGGCCCATCCCCACACCTACCACACCTGCTTCAGTCCCAGTGCTGTGGATACCCTCCCTGATAAGACCCACACAATCCTTGACAACAATATGTCTCCCCATCACCCACAGAACACGCATGCATCTTGTTAAAACAGCACACCCCATGTGTTGTGCACAATGACACAGTCCAGATCCAGTCTCTGTTGTTGCTATGCATTACCTTCAGAGGAGAACCAGCATCACCAAGTGAAAAATGTATGTTCTGCCCCGTATTTTCAAGAACAAGCAATATATCTGACCTTCCTAACAGAGAGATATTCTCTGAGAAGTAGGCCAAATGAGCAGACAGAGGACTATGTCCTAAACGAAAGAAGAGGACAAAGCCACAGCAAGAGACCTAAACAAAATGGATATAAGGAACATGCCTGACAGAAAATTTAAGATAACAATTATAAAGATACTCACTGGGGAAATGAAAAGAGGGAGGACATCAGAAGGGGGAACATCATTGAGACTCTTAACAAAGAGATATGAAAGAAATAATCAGAGATGTGGAACACAAGAAATGAAATGAAGAATATACTAGATAGAATAATTAGCAGGATGGACGAAGCAGAGGAACAAATTAATGAACTAGAAGACAGTAATGGAAAGTAATCAAGCGGAACAAATGAGAGGAAAAAGAAGTATGCAAAAATGAGAAGAGACTTAGGGAATTCAGTGACTCCATCCAGTGTAACAACACCCACATGAGAGGGATCCCAGAAGGTGAAAAGGGGGAAAAGGGGGCAGAAAATCTATTTGACCAAAGAAGAGCTGAAAACTTAACCTAATCTGGTGAAGGAAACCTATACAAATCCATAAGGCATAGAGATCCCCTCCCACAAAATCAACCTAAGGAGGTCCACATCAAGATACATAGTAATCCAAATGGGAAAAGGTAGTGATAAAGAAAAAACATTTAAAGCAGCAAGATAAAAGAAGACAGTTAACATGCAAGGGAAAGCCCATAAATCTATCAGCTGAGTTTTCAGCAGAAACTATGCAGGACAGAAGAAAGTGGCGTTAAATATTCAAAGTGCTGAAGGAGAAAAATCTGCAGCAAGGAATAATTTATCCAGCAAGCCTATCCTTCAGAAAAGAAGGGGAGAAAAAGAGTTTCTTAGCCACACAAACTAAAAGAGTTCATGACCACTAAATTAACTACAAAAAATATTGAAGGGGACACTATGAGTGGAAAAAAATCGTAAGTGAGAGTATGACAATAATGAATCAAGGAAGCAGTAAAAATAAGTATTTCTGTAAAAATCAGTTAAGGGATTCACAAAATAAAAGTATGTAAAATATGAAAACATATACCCTAACACATGAGGAGGAGTCAACAGTGGGTTTGAACTTAAACAGCATTCAACTTAATATAGACTGAAAAGGCTATATATAATCCAGGGGGTCACCACAAACCCAAACCTCTAATACACATGCAAAAGATAAAGGGAAAGAAATCCAAGAATATCATTAAAGAAAACGAGCAAACCATGAGAGAGAGAGCAAGAGAAGAAAGGATCAGAGAAAAACTACACAAAACACTATGAAACAACTAACAAAACATCAATAAATACATGTCTAATGATAATTAGTTTGAATGTAAATGGACTAAATGCTCCAAGCAAAAGAGCATGACAGAGTTTGTATATATATATAAAAGATTTCACACCTAAAGACACCTACAGATGGAAATTAAGAGGTGGAGAAACATTAATCATGCAAGTGGATGTCAAAAGAAGTCAGAGTAGCAATCCTTATATCAGACAAAATAGACTTTTTTAACATTGAAATTGAATTAGCCAACAGAGAGTACACCAGTAGTTTCAAATGTAGCGTTCCACAATTCATCAGTTGTGTATAACACCCAGTGTTCATCACATCACATGCATTCCTTAATGCCCATCACACAGTTACTCCATCTCCCCACCCACCTTTCCTCCAGCAACCCTCAGTTTGTTTCCAATAGTTAGGAACCTGTCATGGATTTTCTTCCTCTCTGGTTTCTTCGCATTCATTTTCCCTCCCTTCCCCTATGATCCTCTGTGCTGTTCCTTCTATTCCACATATGAGTAAAACCATATAATAATTGTTTTTCTCTGACTGACTTATTTTGCTCAGCATAATACCCTCCAGTGCCTTCCACATCGATATGCTAAATATTGATCCTTTCTGATGGCTGAGTCATATTCCATTGTATATGTATATACCATGTTTTCTTTATCCATTTATCTGTCGATGGATGTCTTGGTTCCTTCCACGGTTTGGCTATTGTGGACAATGTCGCTATAAACATTCGGGGTGCAGTTGCCCCTTCAGATCACTACCTTTGTAGCTTTGGGGTAAATAAAATTGCTGGGTTGTAAGGGAGCTCTCTTTTAAGTTCTTGAGGAACCTCCATATTGTTTTCCAAAGTGGCTGTACCAGTTTTCATTCCCACTTAGAAGTGTAAGAGAGTTCCCCTTTCTCCTCACCAACATTTGTTATTTCTTCGCTTGTTAATTTTTGCAATTCTGACTGGTGTGAAGTGGTATCTCATTGTCATTTGGATTTCTTTTTCCCCATGCCAAGTGATGTTGAGCAGTTTGTCATATGTCTGTTGGCCATTTGTGTGTCTTCTTTGGAGAAATATCTGTTCATATCTTCTGCCCATTTCTTGACTCGCTTATTTGTTTTTTGGGTGTTGAGTTTGGGTGTTGAACGGTAGTAAAGCGTACGGCACATTCATGATGCTTCCACACCCACTTTTGGAAATGCTTCTCTCTCCAGGATACCTGAAGATGTTAGTGGAGAGTTGCCGTATACGCAGACTTGCTTTTCCCAGGTGAGTGCATGGCACATTCCTTATTCACTCACGCGCGCGCGCGCGCGCACACACACACACACACACACACACAGAGTTGAACATGTTTCTGTCTCGTCAGGAAAGGAGGTGTTCGTTGAGAGACGGTTTCTCGCCAATGCTTTTGGGTGCTTGCCCTTATCCCCCCGGAGAGTGAAGTGTATGCGCTTTTTGCCTAGCCTTCCGTACACACCCTTGAGAAGCCTTCCCTCAGCCAGAAACAAGCCGTGAGCTGAAAGAGGCGTTCCACACAGACCTCCTTCTCAGAGCGAAGCCTGTCACACTTTTCCTTGGGCCTCCACACGCACTTTAGAAAAACTTCCTCCGGGAAGCTGTGAGTTGAACGACGGGTTTCCTACAGCGGTTTTCCGTGGGGGTAAGGATATATGGCACTTGGCCTTAGGCTTCCACGCACACATTGGAAAGGCTTCTCTCTTCGTGAAACAAGATGTGCGCTGAACGTTGCGTTCTGCGCAGGCTTGGTTTTCACACATCAGCCCATGGTACTTTCCCTAGGCTTCCACACGCGCAGTGAGTATCCCTTCCCTAAACCTGAACCAAGACGCGGGGGAAAGCTGCCTTCTACACCACCTTCTTTTCCGAGTTTCGTATAGAACCCTTGCGTTGTGCTTCCACATCCACTTTTGTCACTGCTTCGATATATCCTCCGGAGAGGGGTTCGCTTGAAAGACGGTCTCCCTCCGTCACGCTTTCAAGGAGTTAAGGATAGGGCACTCTCCTTATGCCTGCACACGTCCACTTGCAATCTCGACTGACTTCATGACCCCGTCCATATGCTACGCTGAAAGTCCCATTGCGCGCGGCCTTGTTTCTAAGAGATGAGGACAGGGCATGGCACGTTCCTTGTGCTTCCACCACGACTATATAAAAGGCTCCCGTCTCCAAGGCAAAGGATGTCAGGTGCAAGACGGCTTCGCAGAAGCGAGGTTGCCTCTTAGAGGGAGGGTCTACGGCGCTCTGCTGACGCTTCCACGCCTACATATGCAAACGCTTCTGGGCTCAGGAAAGAAGACGTCCGTTGAAAGCTGCCTTGTACCCCGACGCGTTTCTCGGAGTTAGGTCCAGGGAACGGTCCCTGTGCGATCACACGCAGCCTTGAGATGGCTCAGCTCTTTTCGATCGTCAGGGAGGACGTTTCTCGGAGTTAGGTCCAGGGAAAGGTAGTAAAGCGTACGGCACTTTCATGATGCTTCCACACCCACTTTTGGAAATGCTTCTCTCTCCAGGATACCTGAAGATGCTAGTGGCGAGTCGCCGTAGACGCAGACTTGCTTTTCCCAGGTCAGTACATGGCACTCTCCTTATTCACTCACGCACGCGCGCGCGCGCGTGCCCTCACACACACACACACACACACACACACACACACACACACACACACAGAGTTGAACATGTTTCTGTCTCGTCAGGAAAGAAGGTGATCGTTGAGAGACGGTTTCTCGCCGATGCTTTTGGGTTCTTGCTTTTTTCCCCCCGGAGAGAGAAGTGTAGCCGCTTTTTCCCTAGGCTTCCGTACACACCCTTGAGAAGCCTTCCGTCAGCCAGAAACAAGCCATGAGTTGAAAGAGGCGTTCCACGCAGACCTCCTTCTCAGAGCGAAGCCTGTCACACTTTTCCTTGTGAAGTCAACTAGAGAGATACAAATACTTTCTCAATGATTGCTTTAACAAAAAAGGACTAAATATCCCAATCAGAAAACATAGACTGTAAAGAGGAAGCAAGACCCATCTCTATGCTGCCTAGCAGAGAATCACTTCAGACCTAAAAATAAAAGCAGATTGGAAGTAATGGGACACAAAACCATTTATCATGCAAATGGAAGTGAAAAGAAAGTTGGAGTCGTAATATTTTTATGAGACAAAATAAACTGAATTGTGGGGAAGATGGCAGAGTAGAAGGACCCTAAACTCACCTCATCCCACAGATACAACTAGGTAACACTCACACCAGAGTCACCCAGAAATGGACCTTCAGGTTTCCCCACAAAACTATACAACTAAATGGAGAGAGGGAATCACATCAAAGATGGTAGGAAGGACAAGGACTCTGTAGGAATCTAAAGCCCATATTTCTGACCACCAGAGGGAGGGAACCACAGTCACAGAGGGGCCAGAAACAAACTACTACACCGGGGAGCCTCTAAAGCGTAGAGACATCCTCATAGCTTATGGCTTTGAAAATCAGAAGGGATGACATTTGTGAGCGTATACAACCAGCAGACTTAAAGCTTGGAACTTTTAAAAATCAGCTGTCTCAGCTCTGAGAGAGCACAGAAGGTGATAGGAAGCTGAGATCTGTCCTTAAAGATTAAGCAGAGCAAAGAGTGTGGAGAAGCTTGGGTGAAGCAGGTTGAAAGGTGCTTGAGGATTAAACAAGGGAGACATAGTTCCTGAACTCAGAGTTTGCTAAGGGACTTGTCCAGGAACAAAGGAGCTGGCAGGTGCCATTTCCCTCTACGGCCCCTCATTATAAACACACACCTACCTGCAAGACCAAGCACAATCTAGCAATCGCTAACTTGCATAAACCACGGCCCATCCCCACACCTACCACACCTGCTTCAGTCCCAGTGCTGTGGATACCCTCCCTGATAAGACCCACACAATCCTTGACAACAATATGTCTCCCCATCACCCACAGAACACGCATGCGTCTTGTTAAAACAGCACACCCCATGTGTTGTGCACAATGACACAGTCCAGATCCAGTCTCTGTTGTTGCTATGCATTACCTTCAGAGGAGAACCAGCATCACCAAGTGAAAAATGTATGTTCTGCCCCGTATTTTCAAGAACAAGCAATATATCTGACCTTCCTAACAGAGAGATATTCTCTGAGAAGTAGGCCAAATGAGCAGACAGAGGACTATGTCCTCAACGAAAGAAGAGGACAAAGCCACAGCAAGAGACCTAAACAAAATGGATATAAGGAACATGCCTGACAGAAAATTTAAGATAACAATTATAAAGATACTCACTGGGGAAATGAAAAGAGGGAGGACATCAGAAGGGGGAACATCATTGAGACTCTTAACAAAGAGATATGAAAGAAATAATCAGAGATGTGGAACACAAGAAATGAAATGAAGAATATACTAGATAGAATAATTAGCAGGATGGACGAAGCAGAGGAACAAATTAATGAACTAGAAGACAGTAATGGAAAGTAATCAAGCGGAACAAATGAGAGGAAAAAGAAGTATGCAAAAATGAGAAGAGACTTAGGGAATTCAGTGACTCCATCCAGTGTAACAACACCCACATGAGAGGGATCCCAGAAGGTGAAAAGGGGGAAAAGGGGGCAGAAAATCTATTTGACCAAAGAAGAGCTGAAAACTTAACCTAATCTGGTGAAGGAAACCTATACAAATCCATAAGGCATAGAGATCCCCTCCCACAAAATCAACCTAAGGAGGTCCACATCAAGATACATAGTAATCCAAATGGGAAAAGGTAGTGATAAAGAAAAAACATTTAAAGCAGCAAGATAAAAGAAGACAGTTAACATGCAAGGGAAAGCCCATAAATCTATCAGCTGAGTTTTCAGCAGAAACTATGCAGGACAGAAGAAAGTGGCGTGAAATATTCAAAGTGCTGAAGGAGAAAAATCTGCAGCAAGGAATAATTTATCCAGCAAGCCTATCCTTCAGAAAAGAAGGGGAGAAAAAGAGTTTCTTAGCCACACAAACTAAAAGAGTTCATGACCACTAAATTAACTACAAAAAATATTGAAGGGGACACTATGAGTGGAAAAAAATCGTAAGTGAGAGTATGACAATAATGAATCAAGGAAGCAGTAAAAATAAGTATTTCTGTAAAAGTCAGTTAAGGGATTCACAAAATAAAAGTATGTAAAATATGAAAACATATACCCTAACACATGAGGAGGAGTCAACAGTGGGTTTGAACTTAAACAGCATTCAACTTAATATAGACTGAAAAGGCTATATATAATCCAGGGGGTCACCACAAACCCAAACCTCTAATACACATGCAAAAGATAAAGGGAAAGAAATCCAAGAATATCATTAAAGAAAACGAGCAAACCATGAGAGAGAGAGCAAGAGAAGAAAGGATCAGAGAAAAACTACACAAAAAACTATGAAACAAGTAACAAAACATCAATAAATACATGTCTAATGATAATTAGTTTGAATGTAAATGGACTAAATGCTCCAAGCAAAAGAGCATGACAGAGTTTGTATATATATATAAAAGATTTCACACCTAAAGACACCTGCAGATGGAAATTAAGAGATGGAGAAACATTAATCATGCAAGTGGATGTCAAAAGAAGTCAGAGTAGCAATCCTTATATCAGACAAAATAGACTTTTTTAACATTGAAATTGAATTAGCCAACAGAGAGTACACCAGTAGTTTCAAATGTAGCGTTCCACAATTCATCAGTTGTGTATAACACCCAGTGTTCATCACATCACATGCATTCCTTAATGCCCATCACACAGTTACTCCATCTCCCCACCCACCTTTCCTCCAGCAACCCTCAGTTTGTTTCCAATAGTTAGGAACCTGTCATGGATTTTCTTCCTCTCTGGTTTCTTCGCATTCATTTTCCCTCCCTTCCCCTATGATCCTCTGTGCTGTTCCTTCTATTCCACATATGAGTAAAACCATATAATAATTGTTTTTCTCTGACTGACTTATTTTGCTCAGCATAATACCCTCCAGTGCCGTCCACATCGATATGCTAAATATTGATCCTTTCTGATGGCTGAGTCACATTCCTTTGTATATGTATATACCATGTTTTCTTTATCCATTTATCTGTCGATGGATGTCTTGGTTCCTTCCACGGTTTGGCTACTGTGGACAATGTCGCTATAAACATTTGGGGTGCAGTTGCCCCTTCAGATCACTACATTTGTAGCTTTGGGGTAAATAAAATTGCTGGGGTGTAAGGGAGCTCTGTTTTAACTTCTTGAGGAACCTCAATATTGTTTTCCAAAGTGGCTGTACCAGTTTTCATTCCCACTTTGAAGTGTAAGAGAGTTCCCCTTTCTCCTCACCAACATTTGTTATTTCTTTGCTTGTTAATTTTTGCAATTCTGACTGGTGTGAAGTGATATCTCATTGTCATTTGGATTTCTTTTTCCCCTTGCCAAGTGCTGTTGAGCAGTTTCTCATATGTCTGTTGGCCATTTGTGTGTCTTCTTTGGAGAAATACCTGTTCATATCTTCTGCCCATTTCTTGACTCGGTTATTTGTATTTTGGGTGTTGAGTTTGGGTGTTGAACGGTAGTAAAGCGTACGGCACTTTCATGATGCTTCCACACCCACTTTTGGAAATGCTTCTCTCTCAAGGATACCTGAAGATGTTAGTGGAGAGTTGCCGTATACGCAGACTTGCTTTTCCCAGGTGAGTGCATGGCACATTCCTTATTCACTCACGCGCGCGCGCGCGCGCACACACACACACACACACACACAGAGTTGAACATGTTTCCGTCTCGTCAGGAAAGGAGGTGTTCGTTGAGAGACGGTTTCTCGCCAATGCTTTTGGGTGCTTGCCCTTTTCCCCCCGGAGAGTGAAGTGTATGCGCTTTTTGCCTAGGCTTCCGTACACACCCTTGAGAAGCCTTCCGTCACTCAGAAACAAGCCGTGAGTTGAAAGAGGCGTTCCACACAGACCTCCTTCTCAGAGCGAAGCCTGTCACACTTTTCCTTGGGCCTCCACACGCACTTTAGAAAAACTTCCTCCGGGAAGCTGTGAGTTGAACGACGGGTTTCCTACAGCGGTTTTCCGTGGGGGTAAGGATATATGGCACTTGGCCTTAGGCTTCCACGCACACATTGGAAACGGCTTCTCTCTTCGTGAAACAAGATGTGCGCTGAACGTTGCGTTCTGCGCAGGCTTGCTTTTCACACATCAGCCGATGGTACTTTCCCTAGGCTTCCACACGCGCAGAGAGTATCCCTTCCCTAAACCTGAACCAAGACGCGGGGGAAAGCTGCCTTCTACACCACCTTCTTTTCCGAGTTTCGTATAGAACCCTTGCGTTGTGCTTCCACATCCACTTTTGTCACTGCTTCGATATATCCTCCGGAGAGGGGTTCGCTTGAAAGACGGTCTCCCTCCGTCACGCTTTCAAGGAGTTAAGGATAGGGCACTCTCCTTATGCCTGCACACGTCCACTTGCAATCTCGACTGACTTCATGACCCCGTCCATATGCTACGCTGAAAGTCCCATTGCGCGCGGCCTTGTTTCTAAGAGATGAGGACAGGGCACGGCACGTTCCTTGTGCTTCCACCACGACTATATAAAAGGCTCCCGTCTCCAAGGCAAAGGATGTCAGGTGCAAGACGGCTTCGCAAAAGCGAGGTTGCCTCTTAGAGGGCGGTCTACGGCGCTCTGCTGACGCTTCCACGCCTACATATGCAAACGCTTCTGGGCTCACGAAAGAAGACGTCCGTTGAAAGCTGCCTTGTACCCCGACGCGTTTCTCGGAGTTAGGTCCAGGGAACGGTCCCTGTGCGATCACACGCAGCCTTGAGATGGCTCAGCTCTTTTGGATCGTCAGGGAGGACGTTTCTCGGAGTTAGGTCCAGGGAAAGGTAGTAAAGCGTACGGCACTTTCATGATGCTTCCACACCCACTTTTGGAAATGCTTCTCTCTCCAGGATACCTGAAGATGCTAGTGGCGAGTCGCCGTAGACGCAGACTTGCTTTTCCCAGGTCAGTACATGGCACTCTCCTTATTCACTCACGCACGCGCGCGCGCGCGTGCCCACACACACACACACACACACACACACACACACACAGAGTTGAACATGTTTCTGTCTCGTCAGGAAAGAAGGTGATCGTTGAGAGACGGTTTCTCGCCGATGCTTTTGGGTTCTTGCTTTTTTCCCCCCGGAGAGAGAAGTGTAGCCGCTTTTTCCCTAGGCTTCCGTACACACCCTTGAGAAGCCTTCCGTCAGCCAGAAACAAGCCATGAGTTGAAAGAGGCGTTCCACGCAGACCTCCTTCTCAGAGCGAAGCCTGTCACACTTTTCCTTGTGAAGTCAACTAGAGAGATACAAATACTTTCTCAATGATTGCTTTAACAAAAAAGGACTAAATATCCCAATCAGAAAACATAGACTGTAAAGAGGAAGCAAGACCCATCTCTATGCTGCCTACCAGAGAATCACTTCAGACCTAAAAATAAAAGCAGATTGGAAGTAATGGGACACAAAACCATTTATCATGCAAATGGAAGTGAAAAGAAAGTTGGAGTCGTAATATTTTTATGAGACAAAATAAACTGAATTGTGGGGAAGATGGCAGAGTAGAAGGACCCTAAACTCACCTCATCCCACAGATACAACTAGGTAACACTCACACCAGAGTCACCCAGAAATGGACCTTCAGGTTTCCCCACAAAACTATACAACTAAATGGAGAGAGGGAATCACATCAAAGATGGTAGGAAGGACAAGGACTCTGTAGGAATCTAAAGCCCATATTTCTGACCACCAGAGGGAGGGAACCACAGTCACAGAGGGGCCAGAAACAAACTACTACACCGGGGAGCCTCTAAAGCGTAGAGACATCCTCATAGCTTATGGCTTTGAAAATCAGAAGGGATGACATTTGTGAGCGTATACAACCAGCAGACTTAAAGCTTGGAACTTTTAAAAATCAGCTGTCTCAGCTCTGAGAGAGCACAGAAGGTGATAGGAAGCTGAGATCTGTCCTTAAAGATTAAGCAGAGCAAAGAGTGTGGAGAAGCTTGGGTGAAGCAGGTTGAAAGGTGCTTGAGGATTAAACAAGGGAGACATAGTTCCTGAACTCAGAGTTTGCTAAGGGACTTGTCCAGGAACAAAGGAGCTGGCAGGTGCCATTTCCCTCTACGGCCCCTCATTATAAACACACACCTACCTGCAAGACCAAGCACAATCTAGCAATCGCTAACTTGCATAAACCACGGCCCATCCCCACACCTACCACACCTGCTTCAGTCCCAGTGCTGTGGATACCCTCCCTGATAAGACCCACACAATCCTTGACAACAATATGTCTCCCCATCACCCACAGAACACGCATGCGTCTTGTTAAAACAGCACACCCCATGTGTTGTGCACAATGACACAGTCCAGATCCAGTCTCTGTTGTTGCTATGCATTACCTTCAGAGGAGAACCAGCATCACCAAGTGAAAAATGTATGTTCTGCCCCGTATTTTCAAGAACAAGCAATATATCTGACCTTCCTAACAGAGAGATATTCTCTGAGAAGTAGGCCAAATGAGCAGACAGAGGACTATGTCCTCAACGAAAGAAGAGGACAAAGCCACAGCAAGAGACCTAAACAAAATGGATATAAGGAACATGCCTGACAGAAAATTTAAGATAACAATTATAAAGATACTCACTGGGGAAATGAAAAGAGGGAGGACATCAGAAGGGGGAACATCATTGAGACTCTTAACAAAGAGATATGAAAGAAATAATCAGAGATGTGGAACACAAGAAATGAAATGAAGAATATACTAGATAGAATAATTAGCAGGATGGACGAAGCAGAGGAACAAATTAATGAACTAGAAGACAGTAATGGAAAGTAATCAAGCGGAACAAATGAGAGGAAAAAGAAGTATGCAAAAATGAGAAGAGACTTAGGGAATTCAGTGACTCCATCCAGTGTAACAACACCCACATGAGAGGGATCCCAGAAGGTGAAAAGGGGGAAAAGGGGGCAGAAAATCTATTTGACCAAAGAAGAGCTGAAAACTTAACCTAATCTGGTGAAGGAAACCTATACAAATCCATAAGGCATAGAGATCCCCTCCCACAAAATCAACCTAAGGAGGTCCACATCAAGATACATAGTAATCCAAATGGGAAAAGGTAGTGATAAAGAAAAAACATTTAAAGCAGCAAGATAAAAGAAGACAGTTAACATGCAAGGGAAAGCCCATAAATCTATCAGCTGAGTTTTCAGCAGAAACTATGCAGGACAGAAGAAAGTGGCGTGAAATATTCAAAGTGCTGAAGGAGAAAAATCTGCAGCAAGGAATAATTTATCCAGCAAGCCTATCCTTCAGAAAAGAAGGGGAGAAAAAGAGTTTCTTAGCCACACAAACTAAAAGAGTTCATGACCACTAAATTAACTACAAAAAATATTGAAGGGGACACTATGAGTGGAAAAAAATCGTAAGTGAGAGTATGACAATAATGAATCAAGGAAGCAGTAAAAATAAGTATTTCTGTAAAAGTCAGTTAAGGGATTCACAAAATAAAAGTATGTAAAATATGAAAACATATACCCTAACACATGAGGAGGAGTCAACAGTGGGTTTGAACTTAAACAGCATTCAACTTAATATAGACTGAAAAGGCTATATATAATCCAGGGGGTCACCACAAACCCAAACCTCTAATACACATGCAAAAGATAAAGGGAAAGAAATCCAAGAATATCATTAAAGAAAACGAGCAAACCATGAGAGAGAGAGCAAGAGAAGAAAGGATCAGAGAAAAACTACACAAAAAACTATGAAACAAGTAACAAAACATCAATAAATACATGTCTAATGATAATTAGTTTGAATGTAAATGGACTAAATGCTCCAAGCAAAAGAGCATGACAGAGTTTGTATATATATATAAAAGATTTCACACCTAAAGACACCTGCAGATGGAAATTAAGAGATGGAGAAACATTAATCATGCAAGTGGATGTCAAAAGAAGTCAGAGTAGCAATCCTTATATCAGACAAAATAGACTTTTTTAACATTGAAATTGAATTAGCCAACAGAGAGTACACCAGTAGTTTCAAATGTAGCGTTCCACAATTCATCAGTTGTGTATAACACCCAGTGTTCATCACATCACATGCATTCCTTAATGCCCATCACACAGTTACTCCATCTCCCCACCCACCTTTCCTCCAGCAACCCTCAGTTTGTTTCCAATAGTTAGGAACCTGTCATGGATTTTCTTCCTCTCTGGTTTCTTCGCATTCATTTTCCCTCCCTTCCCCTATGATCCTCTGTGCTGTTCCTTCTATTCCACATATGAGTAAAACCATATAATAATTGTTTTTCTCTGACTGACTTATTTTGCTCAGCATAATACCCTCCAGTGCCATCCACATCGATATGCTAAATATTGATCCTTTCTGATGGCTGAGTCACATTCCTTTGTATATGTATATACCATGTTTTCTTTATCCATTTATCTGTCGATGGATGTCTTGGTTCCTTCCACGGTTTGGCTACTGTGGACAATGTCGCTATAAACATTTGGGGTGCAGTTGCCCCTTCAGATCACTACATTTGTAGCTTTGGGGTAAATAAAATTGCTGGGGTGTAAGGGAGCTCTGTTTTAACTTCTTGAGGAACCTCAATATTGTTTTCCAAAGTGGCTGTACCAGTTTTCATTCCCACTTTGAAGTGTAAGAGAGTTCCCCTTTCTCCTCACCAACATTTGTTATTTCTTTGCTTGTTAATTTTTGCAATTCTGACTGGTGTGAAGTGATATCTCATTGTCATTTGGATTTCTTTTTCCCCTTGCCAAGTGCTGTTGAGCAGTTTCTCATATGTCTGTTGGCCATTTGTGTGTCTTCTTTGGAGAAATACCTGTTCATATCTTCTGCCCATTTCTTGACTCGGTTATTTGTATTTTGGGTGTTGAGTTTGGGTGTTGAACGGTAGTAAAGCGTACGGCACTTTCATGATGCTTCCACACCCACTTTTGGAAATGCTTCTCTCTCAAGGATACCTGAAGATGTTAGTGGAGAGTTGCCGTATACGCAGACTTGCTTTTCCCAGGTGAGTGCATGGCACATTCCTTATTCACTCACGCGCGCGCGCGCGCGCACACACACACACACACACACACAGAGTTGAACATGTTTCCGTCTCGTCAGGAAAGGAGGTGTTCGTTGAGAGACGGTTTCTCGCCAATGCTTTTGGGTGCTTGCCCTTTTCCCCCCGGAGAGTGAAGTGTATGCGCTTTTTGCCTAGGCTTCCGTACACACCCTTGAGAAGCCTTCCGTCACTCAGAAACAAGCCGTGAGTTGAAAGAGGCGTTCCACACAGACCTCCTTCTCAGAGCGAAGCCTGTCACACTTTTCCTTGGGCCTCCACACGCACTTTAGAAAAACTTCCTCCGGGAAGCTGTGAGTTGAACGACGGGTTTCCTACAGCGGTTTTCCGTGGGGGTAAGGATATATGGCACTTGGCCTTAGGCTTCCACGCACACATTGGAAACGGCTTCTCTCTTCGTGAAACAAGATGTGCGCTGAACGTTGCGTTCTGCGCAGGCTTGCTTTTCACACATCAGCCGATGGTACTTTCCCTAGGCTTCCACACGCGCAGAGAGTATCCCTTCCCTAAACCTGAACCAAGACGCGGGGGAAAGCTGCCTTCTACACCACCTTCTTTTCCGAGTTTCGTATAGAACCCTTGCGTTGTGCTTCCACATCCACTTTTGTCACTGCTTCGATATATCCTCCGGAGAGGGGTTCGCTTGAAAGACGGTCTCCCTCCGTCACGCTTTCAAGGAGTTAAGGATAGGGCACTCTCCTTATGCCTGCACACGTCCACTTGCAATCTCGACTGACTTCATGACCCCGTCCATATGCTACGCTGAAAGTCCCATTGCGCGCGGCCTTGTTTCTAAGAGATGAGGACAGGGCACGGCACGTTCCTTGTGCTTCCACCACGACTATATAAAAGGCTCCCGTCTCCAAGGCAAAGGATGTCAGGTGCAAGACGGCTTCGCAAAAGCGAGGTTGCCTCTTAGAGGGCGGTCTACGGCGCTCTGCTGACGCTTCCACGCCTACATATGCAAACGCTTCTGGGCTCACGAAAGAAGACGTCCGTTGAAAGCTGCCTTGTACCCCGACGCGTTTCTCGGAGTTAGGTCCAGGGAACGGTCCCTGTGCGATCACACGCAGCCTTGAGATGGCTCAGCTCTTTTGGATCGTCAGGGAGGACGTTTCTCGGAGTTAGGTCCAGGGAAAGGTAGTAAAGCGTACGGCACTTTCATGATGCTTCCACACCCACTTTTGGAAATGCTTCTCTCTCCAGGATACCTGAAGATGCTAGTGGCGAGTCGCCGTAGACGCAGACTTGCTTTTCCCAGGTCAGTACATGGCACTCTCCTTATTCACTCACGCACGCGCGCGCGCGCGTGCCCTCACACACACACACACACACACACACACACACAGAGTTGAACATGTTTCTGTCTCGTCAGGAAAGAAGGTGATCGTTGAGAGACGGTTTCTCGCCGATGCTTTTGGGTTCTTGCTTTTTTCCCCCCGGAGAGAGAAGTGTAGCCGCTTTTTCCCTAGGCTTCCGTACACACCCTTGAGAAGCCTTCCGTCAGCCAGAAACAAGCCATGAGTTGAAAGAGGCGTTCCACGCAGACCTCCTTCTCAGAGCGAAGCCTGTCACACTTTTCCTTGTGAAGTCAACTAGAGAGATACAAATACTTTCTCAATGATTGCTTTAACAAAAAAGGACTAAATATCCCAATCAGAAAACATAGACTGTAAAGAGGAAGCAAGACCCATCTCTATGCTGCCTACCAGAGAATCACTTCAGACCTAAAAATAAAAGCAGATTGGAAGTAATGGGACACAAAACCATTTATCATGCAAATGGAAGTGAAAAGAAAGTTGGAGTCGTAATATTTTTATGAGACAAAATAAACTGAATTGTGGGGAAGATGGCAGAGTAGAAGGACCCTAAACTCACCTCATCCCACAGATACAACTAGGTAACACTCACACCAGAGTCACCCAGAAATGGACCTTCAGGTTTCCCCACAAAACTATACAACTAAATGGAGAGAGGGAATCACATCAAAGATGGTAGGAAGGACAAGGACTCTGTAGGAATCTAAAGCCCATATTTCTGACCACCAGAGGGAGGGAACCACAGTCACAGAGGGGCCAGAAACAAACTACTACACCGGGGAGCCTCTAAAGCGTAGAGACATCCTCATAGCTTATGGCTTTGAAAATCAGAAGGGATGACATTTGTGAGCGTATACAACCAGCAGACTTAAAGCTTGGAACTTTTAAAAATCAGCTGTCTCAGCTCTGAGAGAGCACAGAAGGTGATAGGAAGCTGAGATCTGTCCTTAAAGATTAAGCAGAGCAAAGAGTGTGGAGAAGCTTGGGTGAAGCAGGTTGAAAGGTGCTTGAGGATTAAACAAGGGAGACATAGTTCCTGAACTCAGAGTTTGCTAAGGGACTTGTCCAGGAACAAAGGAGCTGGCAGGTTCCATTTCCCTCTACGGCCCCTCATTATAAACACACACCTACCTGCAAGACCAAGCACAATCTAGCAATCACTAACTTGCATAAACCATGGCCCATCCCCACACCTACCACACCTGCTTCAGTCCCAGTGCTGTGGATACCCTCCCTGATAAGACCCACACAATCCTTGACAACAATATGTCTCCCCATCACCCACAGAACACGCATGCATCTTGTTAAAACAGCACACCCCATGTGTTGTGCACAATGACACAGTCCAGATCCAGTCTCTGTTGTTGCTATGCATTACCTTCAGAGGAGAACCAGCATCACCAAGTGAAAAATGTATGTTCTGCCCCGTATTTTCAAGAACAAGCAATATATCTGACCTTCCTAACAGAGAGATATTCTCTGAGAAGTAGGCCAAATGAGCAGACAGAGGACTATGTCCTAAACGAAAGAAGAGGACAAAGCCACAGCAAGAGACCTAAACAAAATGGATATAAGGAACATGCCTGACAGAAAATTTAAGATAACAATTATAAAGATACTCACTGGGGAAATGAAAAGAGGGAGGACATCAGAAGGGGGAACATCATTGAGACTCTTAACAAAGAGATATGAAAGAAATAATCAGAGATGTGGAACACAAGAAATGAAATGAAGAATATACTAGATAGAATAATTAGCAGGATGGACGAAGCAGAGGAACAAATTAATGAACTAGAAGACAGTAATGGAAAGTAATCAAGCGGAACAAATGAGAGGAAAAAGAAGTATGCAAAAATGAGAAGAGACTTAGGGAATTCAGTGACTCCATCCAGTGTAACAACACCCACATGAGAGGGATCCCAGAAGGTGAAAAGGGGGAAAAGGGGGCAGAAAATCTATTTGACCAAAGAAGAGCTGAAAACTTAACCTAATCTGGTGAAGGAAACCTATACAAATCCATAAGGCATAGAGATCCCCTCCCACAAAATCAACCTAAGGAGGTCCACATCAAGATACATAGTAATCCAAATGGGAAAAGGTAGTGATAAAGAAAAAACATTTAAAGCAGCAAGATAAAAGAAGACAGTTAACATGCAAGGGAAAGCCCATAAATCTATCAGCTGAGTTTTCAGCAGAAACTATGCAGGACAGAAGAAAGTGGCGTTAAATATTCAAAGTGCTGAATGAGAAAAATCTGCAGCAAGGAATAATTTATCCAGCAAGCCTATCCTTCAGAAAAGAAGGGGAGAAAAAGAGTTTCTTAGCCACACAAACTAAAAGAGTTCATGACCACTAAATTAACTACAAAAAATATTGAAGGGGACACTATGAGTGGAAAAAAATCGTAAGTGAGAGTATGACAATAATGAATCAAGGAAGCAGTAAAAATAAGTATTTCTGTAAAAGTCAGTTAAGGGATTCACAAAATAAAAGTATGTAAAATATGAAAACATATACCCTAACACATGAGGAGGAGTCAACAGTGGGTTTGAACTTAAACAGCATTCAACTTAATATAGACTGAAAAGGCTATATATAATCCAGGGGGTCACCACAAACCCAAACCTCTAATACACATGCAAAAGATAAAGGGAAAGAAATCCAAGAATATCATTAAAGAAAACGAGCAAACCATGAGAGAGAGAGCAAGAGAAGAAAGGATCAGAGAAAAACTACACAAAAAACTATGAAACAAGTAACAAAACATCAATAAATACATGTCTAATGATAATTAGTTTGAATGTAAATGGACTAAATGCTCCAAGCAAAAGAGCATGACAGAGTTTGTATATATATATAAAAGATTTCACACCTAAAGACACCTGCAGATGGAAATTAAGAGATGGAGAAACATTAATCATGCAAGTGGATGTCAAAAGAAGTCAGAGTAGCAATCCTTATATCAGACAAAATAGACTTTTTTAACATTGAAATTGAATTAGCCAACAGAGAGTACACCAGTAGTTTCAAATGTAGCGTTCCACAATTCATCAGTTGTGTATAACACCCAGTGTTCATCACATCACATGCATTCCTTAATGCCCATCACACAGTTACTCCATCTCCCCACCCACCTTTCCTCCAGCAACCCTCAGTTTGTTTCCAATAGTTAGGAACCTGTCATGGATTTTCTTCCTCTCTGGTTTCTTCGCATTCATTTTCCCTCCCTTCCCCTATGATCCTCTGTGCTGTTCCTTCTATTCCACATATGAGTAAAACCATATAATAATTGTTTTTCTCTGACTGACTTATTTTGCTCAGCATAATACCCTCCAGTGCCATCCACATCGATATGCTAAATATTGATCCTTTCTGATGGCTGAGTCACATTCCTTTGTATATGTATATACCATGTTTTCTTTATCCATTTATCTGTCGATGGATGTCTTGGTTCCTTCCACGGTTTGGCTACTGTGGACAATGTCGCTATAAACATTTGGGGTGCAGTTGCCCCTTCAGATCACTACATTTGTAGCTTTGGGGTAAATAAAATTGCTGGGGTGTAAGGGAGCTCTGTTTTAACTTCTTGAGGAACCTCAATATTGTTTTCCAAAGTGGCTGTACCAGTTTTCATTCCCACTTTGAAGTGTAAGAGAGTTCCCCTTTCTCCTCACCAACATTTGTTATTTCTTTGCTTGTTAATTTTTGCAATTCTGACTGGTGTGAAGTGATATCTCATTGTCATTTGGATTTCTTTTTCCCCTTGCCAAGTGCTGTTGAGCAGTTTCTCATATGTCTGTTGGCCATTTGTGTGTCTTCTTTGGAGAAATACCTGTTCATATCTTCTGCCCATTTCTTGACTCGGTTATTTGTATTTTGGGTGTTGAGTTTGGGTGTTGAACGGTAGTAAAGCGTACGGCACTTTCATGATGCTTCCACACCCACTTTTGGAAATGCTTCTCTCTCAAGGATACCTGAAGATGTTAGTGGAGAGTTGCCGTATACGCAGACTTGCTTTTCCCAGGTGAGTGCATGGCACATTCCTTATTCACTCACGCGCGCGCGCGCGCGCACACACATACACACACACACAGAGTTGAACATGTTTCCGTCTCGTCAGGAAAGGAGGTGTTCGTTGAGAGACGGTTTCTCGCCAATGCTTTTGGGTGCTTGCCCTTTTCCCCCCGGAGAGTGAAGTGTATGCGCTTTTTGCCTAGGCTTCCGTACACACCCTTGAGAAGCCTTCCGTCACTCAGAAACAAGCCGTGAGTTGAAAGAGGCGTTCCACACAGACCTCCTTCTCAGAGCGAAGCCTGTCACACTTTTCCTTGGGCCTCCACACGCACTTTAGAAAAACTTCCTCCGGGAAGCTGTGAGTTGAACGACGGGTTTCCTACAGCGGTTTTCCGTGGGGGTAAGGATATATGGCACTTGGCCTTAGGCTTCCACGCACACATTGGAAACGGCTTCTCTCTTCGTGAAACAAGATGTGCGCTGAACGTTGCGTTCTGCGCAGGCTTGCTTTTCACACATCAGCCGATGGTACTTTCCCTAGGCTTCCACACGCGCAGAGAGTATCCCTTCCCTAAACCTGAACCAAGACGCGGGGGAAAGCTGCCTTCTACACCACCTTCTTTTCCGAGTTTCGTATAGAACCCTTGCGTTGTGCTTCCACATCCACTTTTGTCACTGCTTCGAAATATCCTCCGGAGAGGGGTTCGCTTGAAAGACGGTCTCCCTCCGTCACGCTTTCAAGGAGTTAAGGATAGGGCACTCTCCTTATGCCTGCACACGTCCACTTGCAATCTCGACTGACTTCATGACCCCGTCCATATGCTACGCTGAAAGTCCCATTGCGCGCGGCCTTGTTTCTAAGAGATGAGGACAGGGCACGGCACGTTCCTTGTGCTTCCACCACGACTATATAAAAGGCTCCCGTCTCCAAGGCAAAGGATGTCAGGTGCAAGACGGCTTCGCAAAAGCGAGGTTGCCTCTTAGAGGGCGGTCTACGGCGCTCTGCTGACGCTTCCACGCCTACATATGCAAACGCTTCTGGGCTCACGAAAGAAGACGTCCGTTGAAAGCTGCCTTGTACCCCGACGCGTTTCTCGGAGTTAGGTCCAGGGAACGGTCCCTGTGCGATCACACGCAGCCTTGAGATGGCTCAGCTCTTTTGGATCGTCAGGGAGGACGTTTCTCGGAGTTAGGTCCAGGGAAAGGTAGTAAAGCGTACGGCACTTTCATGATGCTTCCACACCCACTTTTGGAAATACTTCTCTCTCCAGGATACCTGAAGATGCTAGTGGCGAGTCGCCGTAGACGCAGACTTGCTTTTCCCAGGTCAGTACATGGCACTCTCCTTATTCACTCACGCACGCGCGCGCGCGCGTGCCCTCACACACACACACACACACACACACACACACAGAGTTGAACATGTTTCTGTCTCGTCAGGAAAGAAGGTGATCGTTGAGAGACGGTTTCTCGCCGATGCTTTTGGGTTCTTGCTTTTTTCCCCCCGGAGAGAGAAGTGTAGCCGCTTTTTCCCTAGGCTTCCGTACACACCCTTGAGAAGCCTTCCGTCAGCCAGAAACAAGCCATGAGTTGAAAGAGGCGTTCCACGCAGACCTCCTTCTCAGAGCGAAGCCTGTCACACTTTTCCTTGTGAAGTCAACTAGAGAGATACAAATACTTTCTCAATGATTGCTTTAACAAAAAAGGACTAAATATCCCAATCAGAAAACATAGACTGTAAAGAGGAAGCAAGACCCATCTCTATGCTGCCTACCAGAGAATCACTTCAGACCTAAAAATAAAAGCAGATTGGAAGTAATGGGACACAAAACCATTTATCATGCAAATGGAAGTGAAAAGAAAGTTGGAGTCGTAATATTTTTATGAGACAAAATAAACTGAATTGTGGGGAAGATGGCAGAGTAGAAGGACCCTAAACTCACCTCATCCCACAGATACAACTAGGTAACACTCACACCAGAGTCACCCAGAAATGGACCTTCAGGTTTCCCCACAAAACTATACAACTAAATGGAGAGAGGGAATCACATCAAAGATGGTAGGAAGGACAAGGACTCTGTAGGAATCTAAAGCCCATATTTCTGACCACCAGAGGGAGGGAACCACAGTCACAGAGGGGCCAGAAACAAACTACTACACCGGGGAGCCTCTAAAGCGTAGAGACATCCTCATAGCTTATGGCTTTGAAAATCAGAAGGGATGACATTTGTGAGCGTATACAACCAGCAGACTTAAAGCTTGGAACTTTTAAAAATCAGCTGTCTCAGCTCTGAGAGAGCACAGAAGGTGATAGGAAGCTGAGATCTGTCCTTAAAGATTAAGCAGAGCAAAGAGTGTGGAGAAGCTTGGGTGAAGCAGGTTGAAAGGTGCTTGAGGATTAAACAAGGGAGACATAGTTCCTGAACTCAGAGTTTGCTAAGGGACTTGTCCAGGAACAAAGGAGCTGGCAGGTGCCATTTCCCTCTACGGCCCCTCATTATAAACACACACCTACCTGCAAGACCAAGCACAATCTAGCAATCACTAACTTGCATAAACCATGGCCCATCCCCACACCTACCACACCTGCTTCAGTCCCAGTGCTGTGGATACCCTCCCTGATAAGACCCACACAATCCTTGACAACAATATGTCTCCCCATCACCCACAGAACACGCATGCATCTTGTTAAAACAGCACACCCCATGTGTTGTGCACAATGACACAGTCCAGATCCAGTCTCTGTTGTTGCTATGCATTACCTTCAGAGGAGAACCAGCATCACCAAGTGAAAAATGTATGTTCTGCCCCGTATTTTCAAGAACAAGCAATATATCTGACCTTCCTAACAGAGAGATATTCTCTGAGAAGTAGGCCAAATGAGCAGACAGAGGACTATGTCCTAAACGAAAGAAGAGGACAAAGCCACAGCAAGAGACCTAAACAAAATGGATATAAGGAACATGCCTGACAGAAAATTTAAGATAACAATTATAAAGATACTCACTGGGGAAATGAAAAGAGGGAGGACATCAGAAGGGGGAACATCATTGAGACTCTTAACAAAGAGATATGAAAGAAATAATCAGAGATGTGGAACACAAGAAATGAAATGAAGAATATACTAGATAGAATAATTAGCAGGATGGACGAAGCAGAGGAACAAATTAATGAACTAGAAGACAGTAATGGAAAGTAATCAAGCGGAACAAATGAGAGGAAAAAGAAGTATGCAAAAATGAGAAGAGACTTAGGGAATTCAGTGACTCCATCCAGTGTAACAACACCCACATGAGAGGGATCCCAGAAGGTGAAAAGGGGGAAAAGGGGGCAGAAAATCTATTTGACCAAAGAAGAGCTGAAAACTTAACCTAATCTGGTGAAGGAAACCTATACAAATCCATAAGGCATAGAGATCCCCTCCCACAAAATCAACCTAAGGAGGTCCACATCAAGATACATAGTAATCCAAATGGGAAAAGGTAGTGATAAAGAAAAAACATTTAAAGCAGCAAGATAAAAGAAGACAGTTAACATGCAAGGGAAAGCCCATAAATCTATCAGCTGAGTTTTCAGCAGAAACTATGCAGGACAGAAGAAAGTGGCGTTAAATATTCAAAGTGCTGAATGAGAAAAATCTGCAGCAAGGAATAATTTATCCAGCAAGCCTATCCTTCAGAAAAGAAGGGGAGAAAAAGAGTTTCTTAGCCACACAAACTAAAAGAGTTCATGACCACTAAATTAACTACAAAAAATATTGAAGGGGACACTATGAGTGGAAAAAAATCGTAAGTGAGAGTATGACAATAATGAATCAAGGAAGCAGTAAAAATAAGTATTTCTGTAAAAGTCAGTTAAGGGATTCACAAAATAAAAGTATGTAAAATATGAAAACATATACCCTAACACATGAGGAGGAGTCAACAGTGGGTTTGAACTTAAACAGCATTCAACTTAATATAGACTGAAAAGGCTATATATAATCCAGGGGGTCACCACAAACCCAAACCTCTAATACACATGCAAAAGATAAAGGGAAAGAAATCCAAGAATATCATTAAAGAAAACGAGCAAACCATGAGAGAGAGAGCAAGAGAAGAAAGGATCAGAGAAAAACTACACAAAAAACTATGAAACAAGTAACAAAACATCAATAAATACATGTCTAATGATAATTAGTTTGAATGTAAATGGACTAAATGCTCCAAGCAAAAGAGCATGACAGAGTTTGTATATATATATAAAAGATTTCACACCTAAAGACACCTGCAGATGGAAATTAAGAGATGGAGAAACATTAATCATGCAAGTGGATGTCAAAAGAAGTCAGAGTAGCAATCCTTATATCAGACAAAATAGACTTTTTTAACATTGAAATTGAATTAGCCAACAGAGAGTACACCAGTAGTTTCAAATGTAGCGTTCCACAATTCATCAGTTGTGTATAACACCCAGTGTTCATCACATCACATGCATTCCTTAATGCCCATCACACAGTTACTCCATCTCCCCACCCACCTTTCCTCCAGCAACCCTCAGTTTGTTTCCAATAGTTAGGAACCTGTCATGGATTTTCTTCCTCTCTGGTTTCTTCGCATTCATTTTCCCTCCCTTCCCCTATGATCCTCTGTGCTGTTCCTTCTATTCCACATATGAGTAAAACCATATAATAATTGTTTTTCTCTGACTGACTTATTTTGCTCAGCATAATACCCTCCAGTGCCGTCCACATCGATATGCTAAATATTGATCCTTTCTGATGGCTGAGTCACATTCCTTTGTATATGTATATACCATGTTTTCTTTATCCATTTATCTGTCGATGGATGTCTTGGTTCCTTCCACGGTTTGGCTACTGTGGACAATGTCGCTATAAACATTTGGGGTGCAGTTGCCCCTTCAGATCACTACATTTGTAGCTTTGGGGTAAATAAAATTGCTGGGGTGTAAGGGAGCTCTGTTTTAACTTCTTGAGGAACCTCAATATTGTTTTCCAAAGTGGCTGTACCAGTTTTCATTCCCACTTTGAAGTGTAAGAGAGTTCCCCTTTCTCCTCACCAACATTTGTTATTTCTTTGCTTGTTAATTTTTGCAATTCTGACTGGTGTGAAGTGATATCTCATTGTCATTTGGATTTCTTTTTCCCCTTGCCAAGTGCTGTTGAGCAGTTTCTCATATGTCTGTTGGCCATTTGTGTGTCTTCTTTGGAGAAATACCTGTTCATATCTTCTGCCCATTTCTTGACTCGGTTATTTGTATTTTGGGTGTTGAGTTTGGGTGTTGAACGGTAGTAAAGCGTACGGCACTTTCATGATGCTTCCACACCCACTTTTGGAAATGCTTCTCTCTCAAGGATACCTGAAGATGTTAGTGGAGAGTTGCCGTATACGCAGACTTGCTTTTCCCAGGTGAGTGCATGGCACATTCCTTATTCACTCACGCGCGCGCGCGCGCGCACACACACACACACACACACAGAGTTGAACATGTTTCCGTCTCGTCAGGAAAGGAGGTGTTCGTTGAGAGACGGTTTCTCGCCAATGCTTTTGGGTGCTTGCCCTTTTCCCCCCGGAGAGTGAAGTGTATGCGCTTTTTGCCTAGGCTTCCGTACACACCCTTGAGAAGCCTTCCCTCAGCCAGAAACAAGCCGTGAGTTGAAAGAGGCGTTCCACACAGACCTCCTTCTCAGAGCGAAGCCTGTCACACTTTTCCTTGGGCCTCCACACGCACTTTAGAAAAACTTCCTCCGGGAAGCTGTGAGTTGAACGACGGGTTTCCTACAGCGGTTTTCCGTGGGGGTAAGGATATATGGCACTTGGCCTTAGGCTTCCACGCACACATTGGAAACGGCTTCTCTCTTCGTGAAACAAGATGTGCGCTGAACGTTGCGTTCTGCGCAGGCTTGCTTTTCACACATCAGCCGATGGTACTTTCCCTAGGCTTCCACACGCGCAGAGAGTATCCCTTCCCTAAACCTGAACCAAGACGCGGGGGAAAGCTGCCTTCTACACCACCTTCTTTTCCGAGTTTCGTATAGAACCCTTGCGTTGTGCTTCCACATCCACTTTTGTCACTGCTTCGATATATCCTCCGGAGAGGGGTTCGCTTGAAAGACGGTCTCCCTCCGTCACGCTTTCAAGGAGTTAAGGATAGGGCACTCTCCTTATGCCTGCACACGTCCACTTGCAATCTCGACTGACTTCATGACCCCGTCCATATGCTACGCTGAAAGTCCCATTGCGCGCGGCCTTGTTTCTAAGAGATGAGGACAGGGCACGGCACGTTCCTTGTGCTTCCACCACGACTATATAAAAGGCTCCCGTCTCCAAGGCAAAGGATGTCAGGTGCAAGACGGCTTCGCAAAAGCGAGGTTGCCTCTTAGAGGGCGGTCTACGGCGCTCTGCTGACGCTTCCACGCCTACATATGCAAACGCTTCTGGGCTCACGAAAGAAGACGTCCGTTGAAAGCTGCCTTGTACCCCGACGCGTTTCTCGGAGTTAGGTCCAGGGAACGGTCCCTGTGCGATCACACGCAGCCTTGAGATGGCTCAGCTCTTTTGGATCGTCAGGGAGGACGTTTCTCGGAGTTAGGTCCAGGGAAAGGTAGTAAAGCGTACGGCACTTTCATGATGCTTCCACACCCACTTTTGGAAATGCTTCTCTCTCCAGGATACCTGAAGATGCTAGTGGCGAGTCGCCGTAGACGCAGACTTGCTTTTCCCAGGTCAGTACATGGCACTCTCCTTATTCACTCACGCACGCGCGCGCGCGCGTGCCCACACACACACACACACACACACACACACACACACAGAGTTGAACATGTTTCTGTCTCGTCAGGAAAGAAGGTGATCGTTGAGAGACGGTTTCTCGCCGATGCTTTTGGGTTCTTGCTTTTTTCCCCCCGGAGAGAGAAGTGTAGCCGCTTTTTCCCTAGGCTTCCGTACACACCCTTGAGAAGCCTTCCGTCAGCCAGAAACAAGCCATGAGTTGAAAGAGGCGTTCCACGCAGACCTCCTTCTCAGAGCGAAGCCTGTCACACTTTTCCTTGTGAAGTCAACTAGAGAGATACAAATACTTTCTCAATGATTGCTTTAACAAAAAAGGACTAAATATCCCAATCAGAAAACATAGACTGTAAAGAGGAAGCAAGACCCATCTCTATGCTGCCTACCAGAGAATCACTTCAGACCTAAAAATAAAAGCAGATTGGAAGTAATGGGACACAAAACCATTTATCATGCAAATGGAAGTGAAAAGAAAGTTGGAGTCGTAATATTTTTATGAGACAAAATAAACTGAATTGTGGGGAAGATGGCAGAGTAGAAGGACCCTAAACTCACCTCATCCCACAGATACAACTAGGTAACACTCACACCAGAGTCACCCAGAAATGGACCTTCAGGTTTCCCCACAAAACTATACAACTAAATGGAGAGAGGGAATCACATCAAAGATGGTAGGAAGGACAAGGACTCTGTAGGAATCTAAAGCCCATATTTCTGACCACCAGAGGGAGGGAACCACAGTCACAGAGGGGCCAGAAACAAACTACTACACCGGGGAGCCTCTAAAGCGTAGAGACATCCTCATAGCTTATGGCTTTGAAAATCAGAAGGGATGACATTTGTGAGCGTATACAACCAGCAGACTTAAAGCTTGGAACTTTTAAAAATCAGCTGTCTCAGCTCTGAGAGAGCACAGAAGGTGATAGGAAGCTGAGATCTGTCCTTAAAGATTAAGCAGAGCAAAGAGTGTGGAGAAGCTTGGGTGAAGCAGGTTGAAAGGTGCTTGAGGATTAAACAAGGGAGACATAGTTCCTGAACTCAGAGTTTGCTAAGGGACTTGTCCAGGAACAAAGGAGCTGGCAGGTGCCATTTCCCTCTACGGCCCCTCATTATAAACACACACCTACCTGCAAGACCAAGCACAATCTAGCAATCACTAACTTGCATAAACCATGGCCCATCCCCACACCTACCACACCTGCTTCAGTCCCAGTGCTGTGGATACCCTCCCTGATAAGACCCACACAATCCTTGACAACAATATGTCTCCCCATCACCCACAGAACACGCATGCATCTTGTTAAAACAGCACACCCCATGTGTTGTGCACAATGACACAGTCCAGATCCAGTCTCTGTTGTTGCTATGCATTACCTTCAGAGGAGAACCAGCATCACCAAGTGAAAAATGTATGTTCTGCCCCGTATTTTCAAGAACAAGCAATATATCTGACCTTCCTAACAGAGAGATATTCTCTGAGAAGTAGGCCAAATGAGCAGACAGAGGACTATGTCCTAAACGAAAGAAGAGGACAAAGCCACAGCAAGAGACCTAAACAAAATGGATATAAGGAACATGCCTGACAGAAAATTTAAGATAACAATTATAAAGATACTCACTGGGGAAATGAAAAGAGGGAGGACATCAGAAGGGGGAACATCATTGAGACTCTTAACAAAGAGATATGAAAGAAATAATCAGAGATGTGGAACACAAGAAATGAAATGAAGAATATACTAGATAGAATAATTAGCAGGATGGACGAAGCAGAGGAACAAATTAATGAACTAGAAGACAGTAATGGAAAGTAATCAAGCGGAACAAATGAGAGGAAAAAGAAGTATGCAAAAATGAGAAGAGACTTAGGGAATTCAGTGACTCCATCCAGTGTAACAACACCCACATGAGAGGGATCCCAGAAGGTGAAAAGGGGGAAAAGGGGGCAGAAAATCTATTTGACCAAAGAAGAGCTGAAAACTTAACCTAATCTGGTGAAGGAAACCTATACAAATCCATAAGGCATAGAGATCCCCTCCCACAAAATCAACCTAAGGAGGTCCACATCAAGATACATAGTAATCCAAATGGGAAAAGGTAGTGATAAAGAAAAAACATTTAAAGCAGCAAGATAAAAGAAGACAGTTAACATGCAAGGGAAAGCCCATAAATCTATCAGCTGAGTTTTCAGCAGAAACTATGCAGGACAGAAGAAAGTGGCGTTAAATATTCAAAGTGCTGAATGAGAAAAATCTGCAGCAAGGAATAATTTATCCAGCAAGCCTATCCTTCAGAAAAGAAGGGGAGAAAAAGAGTTTCTTAGCCACACAAACTAAAAGAGTTCATGACCACTAAATTAACTACAAAAAATATTGAAGGGGACACTATGAGTGGAAAAAAATCGTAAGTGAGAGTATGACAATAATGAATCAAGGAAGCAGTAAAAATAAGTATTTCTGTAAAAGTCAGTTAAGGGATTCACAAAATAAAAGTATGTAAAATATGAAAACATATACCCTAACACATGAGGAGGAGTCAACAGTGGGTTTGAACTTAAACAGCATTCAACTTAATATAGACTGAAAAGGCTATATATAATCCAGGGGGTCACCACAAACCCAAACCTCTAATACACATGCAAAAGATAAAGGGAAAGAAATCCAAGAATATCATTAAAGAAAACGAGCAAACCATGAGAGAGAGAGCAAGAGAAGAAAGGATCAGAGAAAAACTACACAAAAAACTATGAAACAAGTAACAAAACATCAATAAATACATGTCTAATTATAATTAGTTTGAATGTAAATGGACTAAATGCTCCAAGCAAAAGAGCATGACAGAGTTTGTATATATATATAAAAGATTTCACACCTAAAGACACCTGCAGATGGAAATTAAGAGATGGAGAAACATTAATCATGCAAGTGGATGTCAAAAGAAGTCAGAGTAGCAATCCTTATATCAGACAAAATAGACTTTTTTAACATTGAAATTGAATTAGCCAACAGAGAGTACACCAGTAGTTTCAAATGTAGCGTTCCACAATTCATCAGTTGTGTATAACACCCAGTGTTCATCACATCACATGCATTCCTTAATGCCCATCACACAGTTACTCCATCTCCCCACCCACCTTTCCTCCAGCAACCCTCAGTTTGTTTCCAATAGTTAGGAACCTGTCATGGATTTTCTTCCTCTCTGGTTTCTTCGCATTCATTTTCCCTCCCTTCCCCTATGATCCTCTGTGCTGTTCCTTCTATTCCACATATGAGTAAAACCATATAATAATTGTTTTTCTCTGACTGACTTATTTTGCTCAGCATAATACCCTCCAGTGCCGTCCACATCGATATGCTAAATATTGATCCTTTCTGATGGCTGAGTCACATTCCTTTGTATATGTATATACCATGTTTTCTTTATCCATTTATCTGTCGATGGATGTCTTGGTTCCTTCCACGGTTTGGCTACTGTGGACAATGTCGCTATAAACATTTGGGGTGCAGTTGCCCCTTCAGATCACTACATTTGTAGCTTTGGGGTAAATAAAATTGCTGGGGTGTAAGGGAGCTCTGTTTTAACTTCTTGAGGAACCTCAATATTGTTTTCCAAAGTGGCTGTACCAGTTTTCATTCCCACTTTGAAGTGTAAGAGAGTTCCCCTTTCTCCTCACCAACATTTGTTATTTCTTTGCTTGTTAATTTTTGCAATTCTGACTGGTGTGAAGTGATATCTCATTGTCATTTGGATTTCTTTTTCCCCTTGCCAAGTGCTGTTGAGCAGTTTCTCATATGTCTGTTGGCCATTTGTGTGTCTTCTTTGGAGAAATACCTGTTCATATCTTCTGCCCATTTCTTGACTCGGTTATTTGTATTTTGGGTGTTGAGTTTGGGTGTTGAACGGTAGTAAAGCGTACGGCACTTTCATGATGCTTCCACACCCACTTTTGGAAATGCTTCTCTCTCAAGGATACCTGAAGATGTTAGTGGAGAGTTGCCGTATACGCAGACTTGCTTTTCCCAGGTGAGTGCATGGCACATTCCTTATTCACTCACGCGCGCGCGCGCGCGCACACACACACACACACACACAGAGTTGAACATGTTTCCGTCTCGTCAGGAAAGGAGGTGTTCGTTGAGAGACGGTTTCTCGCCAATGCTTTTGGGTGCTTGCCCTTTTCCCCCCGGAGAGTGAAGTGTATGCGCTTTTTGCCTAGGCTTCCGTACACACCCTTGAGAAGCCTTCCCTCAGCCAGAAACAAGCCGTGAGTTGAAAGAGGCGTTCCACACAGACCTCCTTCTCAGAGCGAAGCCTGTCACACTTTTCCTTGGGCCTCCACACGCACTTTAGAAAAACTTCCTCCGGGAAGCTGTGAGTTGAACGACGGGTTTCCTACAGCGGTTTTCCGTGGGGGTAAGGATATATGGCACTTGGCCTTAGGCTTCCACGCACACATTGGAAACGGCTTCTCTCTTCGTGAAACAAGATGTGCGCTGAACGTTGCGTTCTGCGCAGGCTTGCTTTTCACACATCAGCCGATGGTACTTTCCCTAGGCTTCCACACGCGCAGAGAGTATCCCTTCCCTAAACCTGAACCAAGACGCGGGGGAAAGCTGCCTTCTACACCACCTTCTTTTCCGAGTTTCGTATAGAACCCTTGCGTTGTGCTTCCACATCCACTTTTGTCACTGCTTCGATATATCCTCCGGAGAGGGGTTCGCTTGAAAGACGGTCTCCCTCCGTCACGCTTTCAAGGAGTTAAGGATAGGGCACTCTCCTTATGCCTGCACACGTCCACTTGCAATCTCGACTGACTTCATGACCCCGTCCATATGCTACGCTGAAAGTCCCATTGCGCGCGGCCTTGTTTCTAAGAGATGAGGACAGGGCACGGCACGTTCCTTGTGCTTCCACCACGACTATATAAAAGGCTCCCGTCTCCAAGGCAAAGGATGTCAGGTGCAAGACGGCTTCGCAAAAGCGAGGTTGCCTCTTAGAGGGCGGTCTACGGCGCTCTGCTGACGCTTCCACGCCTACATATGCAAACGCTTCTGGGCTCACGAAAGAAGACGTCCGTTGAAAGCTGCCTTGTACCCCGACGCGTTTCTCGGAGTTAGGTCCAGGGAACGGTCCCTGTGCGATCACACGCAGCCTTGAGATGGCTCAGCTCTTTTGGATCGTCAGGGAGGACGTTTCTCGGAGTTAGGTCCAGGGAAAGTTAGTAAAGCGTACGGCACTTTCATGATGCTTCCACACCCACTTTTGGAAATGCTTCTCTCTCCAGGATACCTGAAGATGCTAGTGGCGAGTCGCCGTAGACGCAGACTTGCTTTTCCCAGGTCAGTACATGGCACTCTCCTTATTCACTCACGCACGCGCGCGCGCGCGTGCCCTCACACACACACACACACACACACACACACACAGAGTTGAACATGTTTCTGTCTCGTCAGGAAAGAAGGTGATCGTTGAGAGACGGTTTCTCGCCGATGCTTTTGGGTTCTTGCTTTTTTCCCCCCGGAGAGAGAAGTGTAGCCGCTTTTTCCCTAGGCTTCCGTACACACCCTTGAGAAGCCTTCCGTCAGCCAGAAACAAGCCATGAGTTGAAAGAGGCGTTCCACGCAGACCTCCTTCTCAGAGCGAAGCCTGTCACACTTTTCCTTGTGAAGTCAACTAGAGAGATACAAATACTTTCTCAATGATTGCTTTAACAAAAAAGGACTAAATATCCCAATCAGAAAACATAGACTGTAAAGAGGAAGCAAGACCCATCTCTATGCTGCCTACCAGAGAATCACTTCAGACCTAAAAATAAAAGCAGATTGGAAGTAATGGGACACAAAACCATTTATCATGCAAATGGAAGTGAAAAGAAAGTTGGAGTCGTAATATTTTTATGAGACAAAATAAACTGAATTGTGGGGAAGATGGCAGAGTAGAAGGACCCTAAACTCACCTCATCCCACAGATACAACTAGGTAACACTCACACCAGAGTCACCCAGAAATGGACCTTCAGGTTTCCCCACAAAACTATACAACTAAATGGAGAGAGGGAATCACATCAAAGATGGTAGGAAGGACAAGGACTCTGTAGGAATCTAAAGCCCATATTTCTGACCACCAGAGGGAGGGAACCACAGTCACAGAGGGGCCAGAAACAAACTACTACACCGGGGAGCCTCTAAAGCGTAGAGACATCCTCATAGCTTATGGCTTTGAAAATCAGAAGGGATGACATTTGTGAGCGTATACAACCAGCAGACTTAAAGCTTGGAACTTTTAAAAATCAGCTGTCTCAGCTCTGAGAGAGCACAGAAGGTGATAGGAAGCTGAGATCTGTCCTTAAAGATTAAGCAGAGCAAAGAGTGTGGAGAAGCTTGGGTGAAGCAGGTTGAAAGGTGCTTGAGGATTAAACAAGGGAGACATAGTTCCTGAACTCAGAGTTTGCTAAGGGACTTGTCCAGGAACAAAGGAGCTGGCAGGTGCCATTTCCCTCTACGGCCCCTCATTATAAACACACACCTACCTGCAAGACCAAGCACAATCTAGCAATCACTAACTTGCATAAACCATGGCCCATCCCCACACCTACCACACCTGCTTCAGTCCCAGTGCTGTGGATACCCTCCCTGATAAGACCCACACAATCCTTGACAACAATATGTCTCCCCATCACCCACAGAACACGCATGCATCTTGTTAAAACAGCACACCCCATGTGTTGTGCACAATGACACAGTCCAGATCCAGTCTCTGTTGTTGCTATGCATTACCTTCAGAGGAGAACCAGCATCACCAAGTGAAAAATGTATGTTCTGCCCCGTATTTTCAAGAACAAGCAATATATCTGACCTTCCTAACAGAGAGATATTCTCTGAGAAGTAGGCCAAATGAGCAGACAGAGGACTATGTCCTAAACGAAAGAAGAGGACAAAGCCACAGCAAGAGACCTAAACAAAATGGATATAAGGAACATGCCTGACAGAAAATTTAAGATAACAATTATAAAGATACTCACTGGGGAAATGAAAAGAGGGAGGACATCAGAAGGGGGAACATCATTGAGACTCTTAACAAAGAGATATGAAAGAAATAATCAGAGATGTGGAACACAAGAAATGAAATGAAGAATATACTAGATAGAATAATTAGCAGGATGGACGAAGCAGAGGAACAAATTAATGAACTAGAAGACAGTAATGGAAAGTAATCAAGCGGAACAAATGAGAGGAAAAAGAAGTATGCAAAAATGAGAAGAGACTTAGGGAATTCAGTGACTCCATCCAGTGTAACAACACCCACATGAGAGGGATGCCAGAAGGTGAAAAGGGGGAAAAGGGGGCAGAAAATCTATTTGACCAAAGAAGAGCTGAAAACTTAACCTAATCTGGTGAAGGAAACCTATACAAATCCATAAGGCATAGAGATCCCCTCCCACAAAATCAACCTAAGGAGGTCCACATCAAGATACATAGTAATCCAAATGGGAAAAGGTAGTGATAAAGAAAAAACATTTAAAGCAGCAAGATAAAAGAAGACAGTTAACATGCAAGGGAAAGCCCATAAATCTATCAGCTGAGTTTTCAGCAGAAACTATGCAGGACAGAAGAAAGTGGCGTTAAATATTCAAAGTGCTGAATGAGAAAAATCTGCAGCAAGGAATAATTTATCCAGCAAGCCTATCCTTCAGAAAAGAAGGGGAGAAAAAGAGTTTCTTAGCCACACAAACTAAAAGAGTTCATGACCACTAAATTAACTACAAAAAATATTGAAGGGGACACTATGAGTGGAAAAAAATCGTAAGTGAGAGTATGACAATAATGAATCAAGGAAGCAGTAAAAATAAGTATTTCTGTAAAAGTCAGTTAAGGGATTCACAAAATAAAAGTATGTAAAATATGAAAACATATACCCTAACACATGAGGAGGAGTCAACAGTGGGTTTGAACTTAAACAGCATTCAACTTAATATAGACTGAAAAGGCTATATATAATCCAGGGGGTCACCACAAACCCAAACCTCTAATACACATGCAAAAGATAAAGGGAAAGAAATCCAAGAATATCATTAAAGAAAACGAGCAAACCATGAGAGAGAGAGCAAGAGAAGAAAGGATCAGAGAAAAACTACACAAAAAACTATGAAACAAGTAACAAAACATCAATAAATACATGTCTAATGATAATTAGTTTGAATGTAAATGGACTAAATGCTCCAAGCAAAAGAGCATGACAGAGTTTGTATATATATATAAAAGATTTCACACCTAAAGACACCTGCAGATGGAAATTAAGAGATGGAGAAACATTAATCATGCAAGTGGATGTCAAAAGAAGTCAGAGTAGCAATCCTTATATCAGACAAAATAGACTTTTTTAACATTGAAATTGAATTAGCCAACAGAGAGTACACCAGTAGTTTCAAATGTAGCGTTCCACAATTCATCAGTTGTGTATAACACCCAGTGTTCATCACATCACATGCATTCCTTAATGCCCATCACACAGTTACTCCATCTCCCCACCCACCTTTCCTCCAGCAACCCTCAGTTTGTTTCCAATAGTTAGGAACCTGTCATGGATTTTCTTCCTCTCTGGTTTCTTCGCATTCATTTTCCCTCCCTTCCCCTATGATCCTCTGTGCTGTTCCTTCTATTCCACATATGAGTAAAACCATATAATAATTGTTTTTCTCTGACTGACTTATTTTGCTCAGCATAATACCCTCCAGTGCCATCCACATCGATATGCTAAATATTGATCCTTTCTGATGGCTGAGTCACATTCCTTTGTATATGTATATACCATGTTTTCTTTATCCATTTATCTGTCGATGGATGTCTTGGTTCCTTCCACGGTTTGGCTACTGTGGACAATGTCGCTATAAACATTTGGGGTGCAGTTGCCCCTTCAGATCACTACATTTGTAGCTTTGGGGTAAATAAAATTGCTGGGGTGTAAGGGAGCTCTGTTTTAACTTCTTGAGGAACCTCAATATTGTTTTCCAAAGTGGCTGTACCAGTTTTCATTCCCACTTTGAAGTGTAAGAGAGTTCCCCTTTCTCCTCACCAACATTTGTTATTTCTTTGCTTGTTAATTTTTGCAATTCTGACTGGTGTGAAGTGATATCTCATTGTCATTTGGATTTCTTTTTCCCCTTGCCAAGTGCTGTTGAGCAGTTTCTCATATGTCTGTTGGCCATTTGTGTGTCTTCTTTGGAGAAATACCTGTTCATATCTTCTGCCCATTTCTTGACTCGGTTATTTGTATTTTGGGTGTTGAGTTTGGGTGTTGAACGGTAGTAAAGCGTACGGCACTTTCATGATGCTTCCACACCCACTTTTGGAAATGCTTCTCTCTCAAGGATACCTGAAGATGTTAGTGGAGAGTTGCCGTATACGCAGACTTGCTTTTCCCAGGTGAGTGCATGGCACATTCCTTATTCACTCACGCGCGCGCGCGCGCGCACACACACACACACACACACAGAGTTGAACATGTTTCCGTCTCGTCAGGAAAGGAGGTGTTCGTTGAGAGACGGTTTCTCGCCAATGCTTTTGGGTGCTTGCCCTTTTCCCCCCGGAGAGTGAAGTGTATGCGCTTTTTGCCTAGGCTTCCGTACACACCCTTGAGAAGCCTTCCGTCACTCAGAAACAAGCCGTGAGTTGAAAGAGGCGTTCCACACAGACCTCCTTCTCAGAGCGAAGCCTGTCACACTTTTCCTTGGGCCTCCACACGCACTTTAGAAAAACTTCCTCCGGGAAGCTGTGAGTTGAACGACGGGTTTCCTACAGCGGTTTTCCGTGGGGGTAAGGATATATGGCACTTGGCCTTAGGCTTCCACGCACACATTGGAAACGGCTTCTCTCTTCGTGAAACAAGATGTGCGCTGAACGTTGCGTTCTGCGCAGGCTTGCTTTTCACACATCAGCCGATGGTACTTTCCCTAGGCTTCCACACGCGCAGAGAGTATCCCTTCCCTAAACCTGAACCAAGACGCGGGGGAAAGCTGCCTTCTACACCACCTTCTTTTCCGAGTTTCGTATAGAACCCTTGCGTTGTGCTTCCACATCCACTTTTGTCACTGCTTCGATATATCCTCCGGAGAGGGGTTCGCTTGAAAGACGGTCTCCCTCCGTCACGCTTTCAAGGAGTTAAGGATAGGGCACTCTCCTTATGCCTGCACACGTCCACTTGCAATCTCGACTGACTTCATGACCCCGTCCATATGCTACGCTGAAAGTCCCATTGCGCGCGGCCTTGTTTCTAAGAGATGAGGACAGGGCACGGCACGTTCCTTGTGCTTCCACCACGACTATATAAAAGGCTCCCGTCTCCAAGGCAAAGGATGTCAGGTGCAAGACGGCTTCGCAAAAGCGAGGTTGCCTCTTAGAGGGCGGTCTACGGCGCTCTGCTGACGCTTCCACGCCTACATATGCAAACGCTTCTGGGCTCACGAAAGAAGACGTCCGTTGAAAGCTGCCTTGTACCCCGACGCGTTTCTCGGAGTTAGGTCCAGGGAACGGTCCCTGTGCGATCACACGCAGCCTTGAGATGGCTCAGCTCTTTTGGATCGTCAGGGAGGACGTTTCTCGGAGTTAGGTCCAGGGAAAGGTAGTAAAGCGTACGGCACTTTCATGATGCTTCCACACCCACTTTTGGAAATGCTTCTCTCTCCAGGATACCTGAAGATGCTAGTGGCGAGTCGCCGTAGACGCAGACTTGCTTTTCCCAGGTCAGTACATGGCACTCTCCTTATTCACTCACGCACGCGCGCGCGCGCGTGCCCTCACACACACACACACACACACACACACACACACAGAGTTGAACATGTTTCTGTCTCGTCAGGAAAGAAGGTGATCGTTGAGAGACGGTTTCTCGCCGATGCTTTTGGGTTCTTGCTTTTTTCCCCCCGGAGAGAGAAGTGTAGCCGCTTTTTCCCTAGGCTTCCGTACACACCCTTGAGAAGCCTTCCGTCAGCCAGAAACAAGCCATGAGTTGAAAGAGGCGTTCCACGCAGACCTCCTTCTCAGAGCGAAGCCTGTCACACTTTTCCTTGTGAAGTCAACTAGAGAGATACAAATACTTTCTCAATGATTGCTTTAACAAAAAAGGACTAAATATCCCAATCAGAAAACATAGACTGTAAAGAGGAAGCAAGACCCATCTCTATGCTGCCTACCAGAGAATCACTTCAGACCTAAAAATAAAAGCAGATTGGAAGTAATGGGACACAAAACCATTTATCATGCAAATGGAAGTGAAAAGAAAGTTGGAGTCGTAATATTTTTATGAGACAAAATAAACTGAATTGTGGGGAAGATGGCAGAGTAGAAGGACCCTAAACTCACCTCATCCCACAGATACAACTAGGTAACACTCACACCAGAGTCACCCAGAAATGGACCTTCAGGTTTCCCCACAAAACTATACAACTAAATGGAGAGAGGGAATCACATCAAAGATGGTAGGAAGGACAAGGACTCTGTAGGAATCTAAAGCCCATATTTCTGACCACCAGAGGGAGGGAACCACAGTCACAGAGGGGCCAGAAACAAACTACTACACCGGGGAGCCTCTAAAGCGTAGAGACATCCTCATAGCTTATGGCTTTGAAAATCAGAAGGGATGATATTTGTGAGCGTATACAACCAGCAGACTTAAAGCTTGGAACTTTTAAAAATCAGCTGTCTCAGCTCTGAGAGAGCACAGAAGGTGATAGGAAGCTGAGATCTGTCCTTAAAGATTAAGCAGAGCAAAGAGTGTGGAGAAGCTTGGGTGAAGCAGGTTGAAAGGTGCTTGAGGATTAAACAAGGGAGACATAGTTCCTGAACTCAGAGTTTGCTAAGGGACTTGTCCAGGAACAAAGGAGCTGGCAGGTTCCATTTCCCTCTACGGCCCCTCATTATAAACACACACCTACCTGCAAGACCAAGCACAATCTAGCAATCACTAACTTGCATAAACCATGGCCCATCCCCACACCTACCACACCTGCTTCAGTCCCAGTGCTGTGGATACCCTCCCTGATAAGACCCACACAATCCTTGACAACAATATGTCTCCCCATCACCCACAGAACACGCATGCATCTTGTTAAAACAGCACACCCCATGTGTTGTGCACAATGACACAGTCCAGATCCAGTCTCTGTTGTTGCTATGCATTACCTTCAGAGGAGAACCAGCATCACCAAGTGAAAAATGTATGTTCTGCCCCGTATTTTCAAGAACAAGCAATATATCTGACCTTCCTAACAGAGAGATATTCTCTGAGAAGTAGGCCAAATGAGCAGACAGAGGACTATGTCCTAAACGAAAGAAGAGGACAAAGCCACAGCAAGAGACCTAAACAAAATGGATATAAGGAACATGCCTGACAGAAAATTTAAGATAACAATTATAAAGATACTCACTGGGGAAATGAAAAGAGGGAGGACATCAGAAGGGGGAACATCATTGAGACTCTTAACAAAGAGATATGAAAGAAATAATCAGAGATGTGGAACACAAGAAATGAAATGAAGAATATACTAGATAGAATAATTAGCAGGATGGACGAAGCAGAGGAACAAATTAATGAACTAGAAGACAGTAATGGAAAGTAATCAAGCGGAACAAATGAGAGGAAAAAGAAGTATGCAAAAATGAGAAGAGACTTAGGGAATTCAGTGACTCCATCCAGTGTAACAACACCCACATGAGAGGGATGCCAGAAGGTGAAAAGGGGGAAAAGGGGGCAGAAAATCTATTTGACCAAAGAAGAGCTGAAAACTTAACCTAATCTGGTGAAGGAAACCTATACAAATCCATAAGGCATAGAGATCCCCTCCCACAAAATCAACCTAAGGAGGTCCACATCAAGATACATAGTAATCCAAATGGGAAAAGGTAGTGATAAAGAAAAAACATTTAAAGCAGCAAGATAAAAGAAGACAGTTAACATGCAAGGGAAAGCCCATAAATCTATCAGCTGAGTTTTCAGCAGAAACTATGCAGGACAGAAGAAAGTGGCGTTAAATATTCAAAGTGCTGAATGAGAAAAATCTGCAGCAAGGAATAATTTATCCAGCAAGCCTATCCTTCAGAAAAGAAGGGGAGAAAAAGAGTTTCTTAGCCACACAAACTAAAAGAGTTCATGACCACTAAATTAACTACAAAAAATATTGAAGGGGACACTATGAGTGGAAAAAAATCGTAAGTGAGAGTATGACAATAATGAATCAAGGAAGCAGTAAAAATAAGTATTTCTGTAAAAGTCAGTTAAGGGATTCACAAAATAAAAGTATGTAAAATATGAAAACATATACCCTAACACATGAGGAGGAGTCAACAGTGGGTTTGAACTTAAACAGCATTCAACTTAATATAGACTGAAAAGGCTATATATAATCCAGGGGGTCACCACAAACCCAAACCTCTAATACACATGCAAAAGATAAAGGGAAAGAAATCCAAGAATATCATTAAAGAAAACGAGCAAACCATGAGAGAGAGAGCAAGAGAAGAAAGGATCAGAGAAAAACTACACAAAAAACTATGAAACAAGTAACAAAACATCAATAAATACATGTCTAATGATAATTAGTTTGAATGTAAATGGACTAAATGCTCCAAGCAAAAGAGCATGACAGAGTTTGTATATATATATAAAAGATTTCACACCTAAAGACACCTGCAGATGGAAATTAAGAGATGGAGAAACATTAATCATGCAAGTGGATGTCAAAAGAAGTCAGAGTAGCAATCCTTATATCAGACAAAATAGACTTTTTTAACATTGAAATTGAATTAGCCAACAGAGAGTACACCAGTAGTTTCAAATGTAGCGTTCCACAATTCATCAGTTGTGTATAACACCCAGTGTTCATCACATCACATGCATTCCTTAATGCCCATCACACAGTTACTCCATCTCCCCACCCACCTTTCCTCCAGCAACCCTCAGTTTGTTTCCAATAGTTAGGAACCTGTCATGGATTTTCTTCCTCTCTGGTTTCTTCGCATTCATTTTCCCTCCCTTCCCCTATGATCCTCTGTGCTGTTCCTTCTATTCCACATATGAGTAAAACCATATAATAATTGTTTTTCTCTGACTGACTTATTTTGCTCAGCATAATACCCTCCAGTGCCATCCACATCGATATGCTAAATATTGATCCTTTCTGATGGCTGAGTCACATTCCTTTGTATATGTATATACCATGTTTTCTTTATCCATTTATCTGTCGATGGATGTCTTGGTTCCTTCCACGGTTTGGCTACTGTGGACAATGTCGCTATAAACATTTGGGGTGCAGTTGCCCCTTCAGATCACTACATTTGTAGCTTTGGGGTAAATAAAATTGCTGGGGTGTAAGGGAGCTCTGTTTTAACTTCTTGAGGAACCTCAATATTGTTTTCCAAAGTGGCTGTACCAGTTTTCATTCCCACTTTGAAGTGTAAGAGAGTTCCCCTTTCTCCTCACCAACATTTGTTATTTCTTTGCTTGTTAATTTTTGCAATTCTGACTGGTGTGAAGTGATATCTCATTGTCATTTGGATTTCTTTTTCCCCTTGCCAAGTGCTGTTGAGCAGTTTCTCATATGTCTGTTGGCCATTTGTGTGTCTTCTTTGGAGAAATACCTGTTCATATCTTCTGCCCATTTCTTGACTCGGTTATTTGTATTTTGGGTGTTGAGTTTGGGTGTTGAACGGTAGTAAAGCGTACGGCACTTTCATGATGCTTCCACACCCACTTTTGGAAATGCTTCTCTCTCAAGGATACCTGAAGATGTTAGTGGAGAGTTGCCGTATACGCAGACTTGCTTTTCCCAGGTGAGTGCATGGCACATTCCTTATTCACTCACGCGCGCGCGCGCGCGCACACACACACACACACACACAGAGTTGAACATGTTTCCGTCTCGTCAGGAAAGGAGGTGTTCGTTGAGAGACGGTTTCTCGCCAATGCTTTTGGGTGCTTGCCCTTTTCCCCCCGGAGAGTGAAGTGTATGCGCTTTTTGCCTAGGCTTCCGTACACACCCTTGAGAAGCCTTCCGTCACTCAGAAACAAGCCGTGAGTTGAAAGAGGCGTTCCACACAGACCTCCTTCTCAGAGCGAAGCCTGTCACACTTTTCCTTGGGCCTCCACACGCACTTTAGAAAAACTTCCTCCGGGAAGCTGTGAGTTGAACGACGGGTTTCCTACAGCGGTTTTCCGTGGGGGTAAGGATATATGGCACTTGGCCTTAGGCTTCCACGCACACATTGGAAACGGCTTCTCTCTTCGTGAAACAAGATGTGCGCTGAACGTTGCGTTCTGCGCAGGCTTGCTTTTCACACATCAGCCGATGGTACTTTCCCTAGGCTTCCACACGCGCAGAGAGTATCCCTTCCCTAAACCTGAACCAAGACGCGGGGGAAAGCTGCCTTCTACACCACCTTCTTTTCCGAGTTTCGTATAGAACCCTTGCGTTGTGCTTCCACATCCACTTTTGTCACTGCTTCGATATATCCTCCGGAGAGGGGTTCGCTTGAAAGACGGTCTCCCTCCGTCACGCTTTCAAGGAGTTAAGGATAGGGCACTCTCCTTATGCCTGCACACGTCCACTTGCAATCTCGACTGACTTCATGACCCCGTCCATATGCTACGCTGAAAGTCCCATTGCGCGCGGCCTTGTTTCTAAGAGATGAGGACAGGGCACGGCACGTTCCTTGTGCTTCCACCACGACTATATAAAAGGCTCCCGTCTCCAAGGCAAAGGATGTCAGGTGCAAGACGGCTTCGCAAAAGCGAGGTTGCCTCTTAGAGGGCGGTCTACGGCGCTCTGCTGACGCTTCCACGCCTACATATGCAAACGCTTCTGGGCTCACGAAAGAAGACGTCCGTTGAAAGCTGCCTTGTACCCCGACGCGTTTCTCGGAGTTAGGTCCAGGGAACGGTCCCTGTGCGATCACACGCAGCCTTGAGATGGCTCAGCTCTTTTGGATCGTCAGGGAGGACGTTTCTCGGAGTTAGGTCCAGGGAAAGGTAGTAAAGCGTACGGCACTTTCATGATGCTTCCACACCCACTTTTGGAAATGCTTCTCTCTCCAGGATACCTGAAGATGCTAGTGGCGAGTCGCCGTAGACGCAGACTTGCTTTTCCCAGGTCAGTACATGGCACTCTCCTTATTCACTCACGCACGCGCGCGCGCGCGTGCCCTCACACACACACACACACACACACACACACACACAGAGTTGAACATGTTTCTGTCTCGTCAGGAAAGAAGGTGATCGTTGAGAGACGGTTTCTCGCCGATGCTTTTGGGTTCTTGCTTTTTTCCCCCCGGAGAGAGAAGTGTAGCCGCTTTTTCCCTAGGCTTCCGTACACACCCTTGAGAAGCCTTCCGTCAGCCAGAAACAAGCCATGAGTTGAAAGAGGCGTTCCACGCAGACCTCCTTCTCAGAGCGAAGCCTGTCACACTTTTCCTTGTGAAGTCAACTAGAGAGATACAAATACTTTCTCAATGATTGCTTTAACAAAAAAGGACTAAATATCCCAATCAGAAAACATAGACTGTAAAGAGGAAGCAAGACCCATCTCTATGCTGCCTACCAGAGAATCACTTCAGACCTAAAAATAAAAGCAGATTGGAAGTAATGGGACACAAAACCATTTATCATGCAAATGGAAGTGAAAAGAAAGTTGGAGTCGTAATATTTTTATGAGACAAAATAAACTGAATTGTGGGGAAGATGGCAGAGTAGAAGGACCCTAAACTCACCTCATCCCACAGATACAACTAGGTAACACTCACACCAGAGTCACCCAGAAATGGACCTTCAGGTTTCCCCACAAAACTATACAACTAAATGGAGAGAGGGAATCACATCAAAGATGGTAGGAAGGACAAGGACTCTGTAGGAATCTAAAGCCCATATTTCTGACCACCAGAGGGAGGGAACCACAGTCACAGAGGGGCCAGAAACAAACTACTACACCGGGGAGCCTCTAAAGCGTAGAGACATCCTCATAGCTTATGGCTTTGAAAATCAGAAGGGATGACATTTGTGAGCGTATACAACCAGCAGACTTAAAGCTTGGAACTTTTAAAAATCAGCTGTCTCAGCTCTGAGAGAGCACAGAAGGTGATAGGAAGCTGAGATCTGTCCTTAAAGATTAAGCAGAGCAAAGAGTGTGGAGAAGCTTGGGTGAAGCAGGTTGAAAGGTGCTTGAGGATTAAACAAGGGAGACATAGTTCCTGAACTCAGAGTTTGCTAAGGGACTTGTCCAGGAACAAAGGAGCTGGCAGGTGCCATTTCCCTCTACGGCCCCTCATTATAAACACACACCTACCTGCAAGACCAAGCACAATCTAGCAATCACTAACTTGCATAAACCATGGCCCATCCCCACACCTACCACACCTGCTTCAGTCCCAGTGCTGTGGATACCCTCCCTGATAAGACCCACACAATCCTTGACAACAATATGTCTCCCCATCACCCACAGAACACGCATGCATCTTGTTAAAACAGCACACCCCATGTGTTGTGCACAATGACACAGTCCAGATCCAGTCTCTGTTGTTGCTATGCATTACCTTCAGAGGAGAACCAGCATCACCAAGTGAAAAATGTATGTTCTGCCCCGTATTTTCAAGAACAAGCAATATATCTGACCTTCCTAACAGAGAGATATTCTCTGAGAAGTAGGCCAAATGAGCAGACAGAGGACTATGTCCTAAACGAAAGAAGAGGACAAAGCCACAGCAAGAGACCTAAACAAAATGGATATAAGGAACATGCCTGACAGAAAATTTAAGATAACAATTATAAAGATACTCACTGGGGAAATGAAAAGAGGGAGGACATCAGAAGGGGGAACATCATTGAGACTCTTAACAAAGAGATATGAAAGAAATAATCAGAGATGTGGAACACAAGAAATGAAATGAAGAATATACTAGATAGAATAATTAGCAGGATGGACGAAGCAGAGGAACAAATTAATGAACTAGAAGACAGTAATGGAATGTAATCAAGCGGAACAAATGAGAGGAAAAAGAAGTATGCAAAAATGAGAAGAGACTTAGGGAATTCAGTGACTCCATCCAGTGTAACAACACCCACATGAGAGGGATCCCAGAAGGTGAAAAGGGGGAAAAGGGGGCAGAAAATCTATTTGACCAAAGAAGAGCTGAAAACTTAACCTAATCTGGTGAAGGAAACCTATACAAATCCATAAGGCATAGAGATCCCCTCCCACAAAATCAACCTAAGGAGGTCCACATCAAGATACATAGTAATCCAAATGGGAAAAGGTAGTGATAAAGAAAAAACATTTAAAGCAGCAAGATAAAAGAAGACAGTTAACATGCAAGGGAAAGCCCATAAAGCTATCAGCTGAGTTTTCAGCAGAAACTATGCAGGACAGAAGAAAGTGGCGTTAAATATTCAAAGTGCTGAATGAGAAAAATCTGCAGCAAGGAATAATTTATCCAGCAAGCCTATCCTTCAGAAAAGAAGGGGAGAAAAAGAGTTTCTTAGCCACACAAACTAAAAGAGTTCATGACCACTAAATTAACTACAAAAAATATTGAAGGGGACACTATGAGTGGAAAAAAATCGTAAGTGAGAGTATGACAATAATGAATCAAGGAAGCAGTAAAAATAAGTATTTCTGTAAAAGTCAGTTAAGGGATTCACAAAATAAAAGTATGTAAAATATGAAAACATATACCCTAACACATGAGGAGGAGTCAACAGTGGGTTTGAACTTAAACAGCATTCAACTTAATATAGACTGAAAAGGCTATATATAATCCAGGGGGTCACCACAAACCCAAACCTCTAATACACATGCAAAAGATAAAGGGAAAGAAATCCAAGAATATCATTAAAGAAAACGAGCAAACCATGAGAGAGAGAGCAAGAGAAGAAAGGATCAGAGAAAAACTACACAAAAAACTATGAAACAAGTAACAAAACATCAATAAATACATGTCTAATGATAATTAGTTTGAATGTAAATGGACTAAATGCTCCAAGCAAAAGAGCATGACAGAGTTTGTATATATATATAAAAGATTTCACACCTAAAGACACCTGCAGATGGAAATTAAGAGATGGAGAAACATTAATCATGCAAGTGGATGTCAAAAGAAGTCAGAGTAGCAATCCTTATATCAGACAAAATAGACTTTTTTAACATTGAAATTGAATTAGCCAACAGAGAGTACACCAGTAGTTTCAAATGTAGCGTTCCACAATTCATCAGTTGTGTATAACACCCAGTGTTCATCACATCACATGCATTCCTTAATGCCCATCACACAGTTACTCCATCTCCCCACCCACCTTTCCTCCAGCAACCCTCAGTTTGTTTCCAATAGTTAGGAACCTGTCATGGATTTTCTTCCTCTCTGGTTTCTTCGCATTCATTTTCCCTCCCTTCCCCTATGATCCTCTGTGCTGTTCCTTCTATTCCACATATGAGTAAAACCATATAATAATTGTTTTTCTCTGACTGACTTATTTTGCTCAGCATAATACCCTCCAGTGCCGTCCACATCGATATGCTAAATATTGATCCTTTCTGATGGCTGAGTCACATTCCTTTGTATATGTATATACCATGTTTTCTTTATCCATTTATCTGTCGATGGATGTCTTGGTTCCTTCCACGGTTTGGCTACTGTGGACAATGTCGCTATAAACATTTGGGGTGCAGTTGCCCCTTCAGATCACTACATTTGTAGCTTTGGGGTAAATAAAATTGCTGGGGTGTAAGGGAGCTCTGTTTTAACTTCTTGAGGAACCTCAATATTGTTTTCCAAAGTGGCTGTACCAGTTTTCATTCCCACTTTGAAGTGTAAGAGAGTTCCCCTTTCTCCTCACCAACATTTGTTATTTCTTTGCTTGTTAATTTTTGCAATTCTGACTGGTGTGAAGTGATATCTCATTGTCATTTGGATTTCTTTTTCCCCTTGCCAAGTGCTGTTGAGCAGTTTCTCATATGTCTGTTGGCCATTTGTGTGTCTTCTTTGGAGAAATACCTGTTCATATCTTCTGCCCATTTCTTGACTCGGTTATTTGTATTTTGGGTGTTGAGTTTGGGTGTTGAACGGTAGTAAAGCGTACGGCACTTTCATGATGCTTCCACACCCACTTTTGGAAATGCTTCTCTCTCAAGGATACCTGAAGATGTTAGTGGAGAGTTGCCGTATACGCAGACTTGCTTTTCCCAGGTGAGTGCATGGCACATTCCTTATTCACTCACGCGCGCGCGCGCGCGCACACACACACACACACACACAGAGTTGAACATGTTTCCGTCTCGTCAGGAAAGGAGGTGTTCGTTGAGAGACGGTTTCTCGCCAATGCTTTTGGGTGCTTGCCCTTTTCCCCCCGGAGAGTGAAGTGTATGCGCTTTTTGCCTAGGCTTCCGTACACACCCTTGAGAAGCCTTCCCTCAGCCAGAAACAAGCCGTGAGTTGAAAGAGGCGTTCCACACAGACCTCCTTCTCAGAGCGAAGCCTGTCACACTTTTCCTTGGGCCTCCACACGCACTTTAGAAAAACTTCCTCCGGGAAGCTGTGAGTTGAACGACGGGTTTCCTACAGCGGTTTTCCGTGGGGGTAAGGATATATGGCACTTGGCCTTAGGCTTCCACGCACACATTGGAAACGGCTTCTCTCTTCGTGAAACAAGATGTGCGCTGAACGTTGCGTTCTGCGCAGGCTTGCTTTTCACACATCAGCCGATGGTACTTTCCCTAGGCTTCCACACGCGCAGAGAGTATCCCTTCCCTAAACCTGAACCAAGACGCGGGGGAAAGCTGCCTTCTACACCACCTTCTTTTCCGAGTTTCGTATAGAACCCTTGCGTTGTGCTTCCACATCCACTTTTGTCACTGCTTCGATATATCCTCCGGAGAGGGGTTCGCTTGAAAGACGGTCTCCCTCCGTCACGCTTTCAAGGAGTTAAGGATAGGGCACTCTCCTTATGCCTGCACACGTCCACTTGCAATCTCGACTGACTTCATGACCCCGTCCATATGCTACGCTGAAAGTCCCATTGCGCGCGGCCTTGTTTCTAAGAGATGAGGACAGGGCACGGCACGTTCCTTGTGCTTCCACCACGACTATATAAAAGGCTCCCGTCTCCAAGGCAAAGGATGTCAGGTGCAAGACGGCTTCGCAAAAGCGAGGTTGCCTCTTAGAGGGCGGTCTACGGCGCTCTGCTGACGCTTCCACGCCTACATATGCAAACGCTTCTGGGCTCACGAAAGAAGACGTCCGTTGAAAGCTGCCTTGTACCCCGACGCGTTTCTCGGAGTTAGGTCCAGGGAACGGTCCCTGTGCGATCACACGCAGCCTTGAGATGGCTCAGCTCTTTTGGATCGTCAGGGAGGACGTTTCTCGGAGTTAGGTCCAGGGAAAGGTAGTAAAGCGTACGGCACTTTCATGATGCTTCCACACCCACTTTTGGAAATGCTTCTCTCTCCAGGATACCTGAAGATGCTAGTGGCGAGTCGCCGTAGACGCAGACTTGCTTTTCCCAGGTCAGTACATGGCACTCTCCTTATTCACTCACGCACGCGCGCGCGCGCGTGCCCACACACACACACACACACACACACACACACACAGAGTTGAACATGTTTCTGTCTCGTCAGGAAAGAAGGTGATCGTTGAGAGACGGTTTCTCGCCGATGCTTTTGGGTTCTTGCTTTTTTCCCCCCGGAGAGAGAAGTGTAGCCGCTTTTTCCCTAGGCTTCCGTACACACCCTTGAGAAGCCTTCCGTCAGCCAGAAACAAGCCATGAGTTGAAAGAGGCGTTCCACGCAGACCTCCTTCTCAGAGCGAAGCCTGTCACACTTTTCCTTGTGAAGTCAACTAGAGAGATACAAATACTTTCTCAATGATTGCTTTAACAAAAAAGGACTAAATATCCCAATCAGAAAACATAGACTGTAAAGAGGAAGCAAGACCCATCTCTATGCTGCCTACCAGAGAATCACTTCAGACCTAAAAATAAAAGCAGATTGGAAGTAATGGGACACAAAACCATTTATCATGCAAATGGAAGTGAAAAGAAAGTTGGAGTCGTAATATTTTTATGAGACAAAATAAACTGAATTGTGGGGAAGATGGCAGAGTAGAAGGACCCTAAACTCACCTCATCCCACAGATACAACTAGGTAACACTCACACCAGAGTCACCCAGAAATGGACCTTCAGGTTTCCCCACAAAACTATACAACTAAATGGAGAGAGGGAATCACATCAAAGATGGTAGGAAGGACAAGGACTCTGTAGGAATCTAAAGCCCATATTTCTGACCACCAGAGGGAGGGAACCACAGTCACAGAGGGGCCAGAAACAAACTACTACACCGGGGAGCCTCTAAAGCGTAGAGACATCCTCATAGCTTATGGCTTTGAAAATCAGAAGGGATGACATTTGTGAGCGTATACAACCAGCAGACTTAAAGCTTGGAACTTTTAAAAATCAGCTGTCTCAGCTCTGAGAGAGCACAGAAGGTGATAGGAAGCTGAGATCTGTCCTTAAAGATTAAGCAGAGCAAAGAGTGTGGAGAAGCTTGGGTGAAGCAGGTTGAAAGGTGCTTGAGGATTAAACAAGGGAGACATAGTTCCTGAACTCAGAGTTTGCTAAGGGACTTGTCCAGGAACAAAGGAGCTGGCAGGTGCCATTTCCCTCTACGGCCCCTCATTATAAACACACACCTACCTGCAAGACCAAGCACAATCTAGCAATCACTAACTTGCATAAACCATGGCCCATCCCCACACCTACCACACCTGCTTCAGTCCCAGTGCTGTGGATACCCTCCCTGATAAGACCCACACAATCCTTGACAACAATATGTCTCCCCATCACCCACAGAACACGCATGCATCTTGTTAAAACAGCACACCCCATGTGTTGTGCACAATGACACAGTCCAGATCCAGTCTCTGTTGTTGCTATGCATTACCTTCAGAGGAGAACCAGCATCACCAAGTGAAAAATGTATGTTCTGCCCCGTATTTTCAAGAACAAGCAATATATCTGACCTTCCTAACAGAGAGATATTCTCTGAGAAGTAGGCCAAATGAGCAGACAGAGGACTATGTCCTAAACGAAAGAAGAGGACAAAGCCACAGCAAGAGACCTAAACAAAATGGATATAAGGAACATGCCTGACAGAAAATTTAAGATAACAATTATAAAGATACTCACTGGGGAAATGAAAAGAGGGAGGACATCAGAAGGGGGAACATCATTGAGACTCTTAACAAAGAGATATGAAAGAAATAATCAGAGATGTGGAACACAAGAAATGAAATGAAGAATATACTAGATAGAATAATTAGCAGGATGGACGAAGCAGAGGAACAAATTAATGAACTAGAAGACAGTAATGGAAAGTAATCAAGCGGAACAAATGAGAGGAAAAAGAAGTATGCAAAAATGAGAAGAGACTTAGGGAATTCAGTGACTCCATCCAGTGTAACAACACCCACATGAGAGGGATCCCAGAAGGTGAAAAGGGGGAAAAGGGGGCAGAAAATCTATTTGACCAAAGAAGAGCTGAAAACTTAACCTAATCTGGTGAAGGAAACCTATACAAATCCATAAGGCATAGAGATCCCCTCCCACAAAATCAACCTAAGGAGGTCCACATCAAGATACATAGTAATCCAAATGGGAAAAGGTAGTGATAAAGAAAAAACATTTAAAGCAGCAAGATAAAAGAAGACAGTTAACATGCAAGGGAAAGCCCATAAATCTATCAGCTGAGTTTTCAGCAGAAACTATGCAGGACAGAAGAAAGTGGCGTTAAATATTCAAAGTGCTGAATGAGAAAAATCTGCAGCAAGGAATAATTTATCCAGCAAGCCTATCCTTCAGAAAAGAAGGGGAGAAAAAGAGTTTCTTAGCCACACAAACTAAAAGAGTTCATGACCACTAAATTAACTACAAAAAATATTGAAGGGGACACTATGAGTGGAAAAAAATCGTAAGTGAGAGTATGACAATAATGAATCAAGGAAGCAGTAAAAATAAGTATTTCTGTAAAAGTCAGTTAAGGGATTCACAAAATAAAAGTATGTAAAATATGAAAACATATACCCTAACACATGAGGAGGAGTCAACAGTGGGTTTGAACTTAAACAGCATTCAACTTAATATAGACTGAAAAGGCTATATATAATCCAGGGGGTCACCACAAACCCAAACCTCTAATACACATGCAAAAGATAAAGGGAAAGAAATCCAAGAATATCATTAAAGAAAACGAGCAAACCATGAGAGAGAGAGCAAGAGAAGAAAGGATCAGAGAAAAACTACACAAAAAACTATGAAACAAGTAACAAAACATCAATAAATACATGTCTAATGATAATTAGTTTGAATGTAAATGGACTAAATGCTCCAAGCAAAAGAGCATGACAGAGTTTGTATATATATATAAAAGATTTCACACCTAAAGACACCTGCAGATGGAAATTAAGAGATGGAGAAACATTAATCATGCAAGTGGATGTCAAAAGAAGTCAGAGTAGCAATCCTTATATCAGACAAAATAGACTTTTTTAACATTGAAATTGAATTAGCCAACAGAGAGTACACCAGTAGTTTCAAATGTAGCGTTCCACAATTCATCAGTTGTGTATAACACCCAGTGTTCATCACATCACATGCATTCCTTAATGCCCATCACACAGTTACTCCATCTCCCCACCCACCTTTCCTCCAGCAACCCTCAGTTTGTTTCCAATAGTTAGGAACCTGTCATGGATTTTCTTCCTCTCTGGTTTCTTCGCATTCATTTTCCCTCCCTTCCCCTATGATCCTCTGTGCTGTTCCTTCTATTCCACATATGAGTAAAACCATATAATAATTGTTTTTCTCTGACTGACTTATTTTGCTCAGCATAATACCCTCCAGTGCCGTCCACATCGATATGCTAAATATTGATCCTTTCTGATGGCTGAGTCACATTCCTTTGTATATGTATATACCATGTTTTCTTTATCCATTTATCTGTCGATGGATGTCTTGGTTCCTTCCACGGTTTGGCTATTGTGGACAATGTCGCTATAAACATTTGGGGTGCAGTTGCCCCTTCAGATCACTACATTTGTAGCTTTGGGGTAAATAAAATTGCTGGGGTGTAAGGGAGCTCTGTTTTAACTTCTTGAGGAACCTCAATATTGTTTTCCAAAGTGGCTGTACCAGTTTTCATTCCCACTTTGAAGTGTAAGAGAGTTCCCCTTTCTCCTCACCAACATTTGTTATTTCTTTGCTTGTTAATTTTTGCAATTCTGACTGGTGTGAAGTGATATCTCATTGTCATTTGGATTTCTTTTTCCCCTTGCCAAGTGCTGTTGAGCAGTTTCTCATATGTCTGTTGGCCATTTGTGTGTCTTCTTTGGAGAAATACCTGTTCATATCTTCTGCCCATTTCTTGACTCGGTTATTTGTATTTTGGGTGTTGAGTTTGGGTGTTGAACGGTAGTAAAGCGTACGGCACTTTCATGATGCTTCCACACCCACTTTTGGAAATGCTTCTCTCTCAAGGATACCTGAAGATGTTAGTGGAGAGTTGCCGTATACGCAGACTTGCTTTTCCCAGGTGAGTGCATGGCACATTCCTTATTCACTCACGCGCGCGCGCGCGCGCACACACACACACACACACACAGAGTTGAACATGTTTCCGTCTCGTCAGGAAAGGAGGTGTTCGTTGAGAGACGGTTTCTCGCCAATGCTTTTGGGTGCTTGCCCTTTTCCCCCCGGAGAGTGAAGTGTATGCGCTTTTTGCCTAGGCTTCCGTACACACCCTTGAGAAGCCTTCCGTCACTCAGAAACAAGCCGTGAGTTGAAAGAGGCGTTCCACACAGACCTCCTTCTCAGAGCGAAGCCTGTCACACTTTTCCTTGGGCCTCCACACGCACTTTAGAAAAACTTCCTCCGGGAAGCTGTGAGTTGAACGACGGGTTTCCTACAGCGGTTTTCCGTGGGGGTAAGGATATATGGCACTTGGCCTTAGGCTTCCACGCACACATTGGAAACGGCTTCTCTCTTCGTGAAACAAGATGTGCGCTGAACGTTGCGTTCTGCGCAGGCTTGCTTTTCACACATCAGCCGATGGTACTTTCCCTAGGCTTCCACACGCGCAGAGAGTATCCCTTCCCTAAACCTGAACCAAGACGCGGGGGAAAGCTGCCTTCTACACCACCTTCTTTTCCGAGTTTCGTATAGAACCCTTGCGTTGTGCTTCCACATCCACTTTTGTCACTGCTTCGATATATCCTCCGGAGAGGGGTTCGCTTGAAAGACGGTCTCCCTCCGTCACGCTTTCAAGGAGTTAAGGATAGGGCACTCTCCTTATGCCTGCACACGTCCACTTGCAATCTCGACTGACTTCATGACCCCGTCCATATGCTACGCTGAAAGTCCCATTGCGCGCGGCCTTGTTTCTAAGAGATGAGGACAGGGCACGGCACGTTCCTTGTGCTTCCACCACGACTATATAAAAGGCTCCCGTCTCCAAGGCAAAGGATGTCAGGTGCAAGACGGCTTCGCAAAAGCGAGGTTGCCTCTTAGAGGGCGGTCTACGGCGCTCTGCTGACGCTTCCACGCCTACATATGCAAACGCTTCTGGGCTCACGAAAGAAGACGTCCGTTGAAAGCTGCCTTGTACCCCGACGCGTTTCTCGGAGTTAGGTCCAGGGAACGGTCCCTGTGCGATCACACGCAGCCTTGAGATGGCTCAGCTCTTTTGGATCGTCAGGGAGGACGTTTCTCGGAGTTAGGTCCAGGGAAAGGTAGTAAAGCGTACGGCACTTTCATGATGCTTCCACACCCACTTTTGGAAATGCTTCTCTCTCCAGGATACCTGAAGATGCTAGTGGCGAGTCGCCGTAGACGCAGACTTGCTTTTCCCAGGTCAGTACATGGCACTCTCCTTATTCACTCACGCACGCGCGCGCGCGCGTGCCCACACACACACACACACACACACACACACACACACAGAGTTGAACATGTTTCTGTCTCGTCAGGAAAGAAGGTGATCGTTGAGAGACGGTTTCTCGCCGATGCTTTTGGGTTCTTGCTTTTTTCCCCCCGGAGAGAGAAGTGTAGCCGCTTTTTCCCTAGGCTTCCGTACACACCCTTGAGAAGCCTTCCGTCAGCCAGAAACAAGCCATGAGTTGAAAGAGGCGTTCCACGCAGACCTCCTTCTCAGAGCGAAGCCTGTCACACTTTTCCTTGTGAAGTCAACTAGAGAGATACAAATACTTTCTCAATGATTGCTTTAACAAAAAAGGACTAAATATCCCAATCAGAAAACATAGACTGTAAAGAGGAAGCAAGACCCATCTCTATGCTGCCTACCAGAGAATCACTTCAGACCTAAAAATAAAAGCAGATTGGAAGTAATGGGACACAAAACCATTTATCATGCAAATGGAAGTGAAAAGAAAGTTGGAGTCGTAATATTTTTATGAGACAAAATAAACTGAATTGTGGGGAAGATGGCAGAGTAGAAGGACCCTAAACTCACCTCATCCCACAGATACAACTAGGTAACACTCACACCAGAGTCACCCAGAAATGGACCTTCAGGTTTCCCCACAAAACTATACAACTAAATGGAGAGAGGGAATCACATCAAAGATGGTAGGAAGGACAAGGACTCTGTAGGAATCTAAAGCCCATATTTCTGACCACCAGAGGGAGGGAACCACAGTCACAGAGGGGCCAGAAACAAACTACTACACCGGGGAGCCTCTAAAGCGTAGAGACATCCTCATAGCTTATGGCTTTGAAAATCAGAAGGGATGACATTTGTGAGCGTATACAACCAGCAGACTTAAAGCTTGGAACTTTTAAAAATCAGCTGTCTCAGCTCTGAGAGAGCACAGAAGGTGATAGGAAGCTGAGATCTGTCCTTAAAGATTAAGCAGAGCAAAGAGTGTGGAGAAGCTTGGGTGAAGCAGGTTGAAAGGTGCTTGAGGATTAAACAAGGGAGACATAGTTCCTGAACTCAGAGTTTGCTAAGGGACTTGTCCAGGAACAAAGGAGCTGGCAGGTGCCATTTCCCTCTACGGCCCCTCATTATAAACACACACCTACCTGCAAGACCAAGCACAATCTAGCAATCACTAACTTGCATAAACCATGGCCCATCCCCACACCTACCACACCTGCTTCAGTCCCAGTGCTGTGGATACCCTCCCTGATAAGACCCACACAATCCTTGACAACAATATGTCTCCCCATCACCCACAGAACACGCATGCATCTTGTTAAAACAGCACACCCCATGTGTTGTGCACAATGACACAGTCCAGATCCAGTCTCTGTTGTTGCTATGCATTACCTTCAGAGGAGAACCAGCATCACCAAGTGAAAAATGTATGTTCTGCCCCGTATTTTCAAGAACAAGCAATATATCTGACCTTCCTAACAGAGAGATATTCTCTGAGAAGTATGCCAAATGAGCAGACAGAGGACTATGTCCTAAACGAAAGAAGAGGACAAAGCCACAGCAAGAGACCTAAACAAAATGGATATAAGGAACATGCCTGACAGAAAATTTAAGATAACAATTATAAAGATACTCACTGGGGAAATGAAAAGAGGGAGGACATCAGAAGGGGGAACATCATTGAGACTCTTAACAAAGAGATATGAAAGAAATAATCAGAGATGTGGAACACAAGAAATGAAATGAAGAATATACTAGATAGAATAATTAGCAGGATGGACGAAGCAGAGGAACAAATTAATGAACTAGAAGACAGTAATGGAAAGTAATCAAGCGGAACAAATGAGAGGAAAAAGAAGTATGCAAAAATGAGAAGAGACTTAGGGAATTCAGTGACTCCATCCAGTGTAACAACACCCACATGAGAGGGATCCCAGAAGGTGAAAAGGGGGAAAAGGGGGCAGAAAATCTATTTGACCAAAGAAGAGCTGAAAACTTAACCTAATCTGGTGAAGGAAACCTATACAAATCCATAAGGCATAGAGATCCCCTCCCACAAAATCAACCTAAGGAGGTCCACATCAAGATACATAGTAATCCAAATGGGAAAAGGTAGTGATAAAGAAAAAACATTTAAAGCAGCAAGATAAAAGAAGACAGTTAACATGCAAGGGAAAGCCCATAAATCTATCAGCTGAGTTTTCAGCAGAAACTATGCAGGACAGAAGAAAGTGGCGTTAAATATTCAAAGTGCTGAATGAGAAAAATCTGCAGCAAGGAATAATTTATCCAGCAAGCCTATCCTTCAGAAAAGAAGGGGAGAAAAAGAGTTTCTTAGCCACACAAACTAAAAGAGTTCATGACCACTAAATTAACTACAAAAAATATTGAAGGGGACACTATGAGTGGAAAAAAATCGTAAGTGAGAGTATGACAATAATGAATCAAGGAAGCAGTAAAAATAAGTATTTCTGTAAAAGTCAGTTAAGGGATTCACAAAATAAAAGTATGTAAAATATGAAAACATATACCCTAACACATGAGGAGGAGTCAACAGTGGGTTTGAACTTAAACAGCATTCAACTTAATATAGACTGAAAAGGCTATATATAATCCAGGGGGTCACCACAAACCCAAACCTCTAATACACATGCAAAAGATAAAGGGAAAGAAATCCAAGAATATCATTAAAGAAAACGAGCAAACCATGAGAGAGAGAGCAAGAGAAGAAAGGATCAGAGAAAAACTACACAAAAAACTATGAAACAAGTAACAAAACATCAATAAATACATGTCTAATGATAATTAGTTTGAATGTAAATGGACTAAATGCTCCAAGCAAAAGAGCATGACAGAGTTTGTATATATATATAAAAGATTTCACACCTAAAGACACCTGCAGATGGAAATTAAGAGATGGAGAAACATTAATCATGCAAGTGGATGTCAAAAGAAGTCAGAGTAGCAATCCTTATATCAGACAAAATAGACTTTTTTAACATTGAAATTGAATTAGCCAACAGAGAGTACACCAGTAGTTTCAAATGTAGCGTTCCACAATTCATCAGTTGTGTATAACACCCAGTGTTCATCACATCACATGCATTCCTTAATGCCCATCACACAGTTACTCCATCTCCCCACCCACCTTTCCTCCAGCAACCCTCAGTTTGTTTCCAATAGTTAGGAACCTGTCATGGATTTTCTTCCTCTCTGGTTTCTTCGCATTCATTTTCCCTCCCTTCCCCTATGATCCTCTGTGCTGTTCCTTCTATTCCACATATGAGTAAAACCATATAATAATTGTTTTTCTCTGACTGACTTATTTTGCTCAGCATAATACCCTCCAGTGCCGTCCACATCGATATGCTAAATATTGATCCTTTCTGATGGCTGAGTCACATTCCTTTGTATATGTATATACCATGTTTTCTTTATCCATTTATCTGTCGATGGATGTCTTGGTTCCTTCCACGGTTTGGCTACTGTGGACAATGTCGCTATAAACATTTGGGGTGCAGTTGCCCCTTCAGATCACTACATTTGTAGCTTTGGGGTAAATAAAATTGCTGGGGTGTAAGGGAGCTCTGTTTTAACTTCTTGAGGAACCTCAATATTGTTTTCCAAAGTGGCTGTACCAGTTTTCATTCCCACTTTGAAGTGTAAGAGAGTTCCCCTTTCTCCTCACCAACATTTGTTATTTCTTTGCTTGTTAATTTTTGCAATTCTGACTGGTGTGAAGTGATATCTCATTGTCATTTGGATTTCTTTTTCCCCTTGCCAAGTGCTGTTGAGCAGTTTCTCATATGTCTGTTGGCCATTTGTGTGTCTTCTTTGGAGAAATACCTGTTCATATCTTCTGCCCATTTCTTGACTCGGTTATTTGTATTTTGGGTGTTGAGTTTGGGTGTTGAACGGTAGTAAAGCGTACGGCACTTTCATGATGCTTCCACACCCACTTTTGGAAATGCTTCTCTCTCAAGGATACCTGAAGATGTTAGTGGAGAGTTGCCGTATACGCAGACTTGCTTTTCCCAGGTGAGTGCATGGCACATTCCTTATTCACTCACGCGCGCGCGCGCGCGCACACACACACACACACACACAGAGTTGAACATGTTTCCGTCTCGTCAGGAAAGGAGGTGTTCGTTGAGAGACGGTTTCTCGCCAATGCTTTTGGGTGCTTGCCCTTTTCCCCCCGGAGAGTGAAGTGTATGCGCTTTTTGCCTAGGCTTCCGTACACACCCTTGAGAAGCCTTCCCTCAGCCAGAAACAAGCCGTGAGTTGAAAGAGGCGTTCCACACAGACCTCCTTCTCAGAGCGAAGCCTGTCACACTTTTCCTTGGGCCTCCACACGCACTTTAGAAAAACTTCCTCCGGGAAGCTGTGAGTTGAACGACGGGTTTCCTACAGCGGTTTTCCGTGGGGGTAAGGATATATGGCACTTGGCCTTAGGCTTCCACGCACACATTGGAAACGGCTTCTCTCTTCGTGAAACAAGATGTGCGCTGAACGTTGCGTTCTGCGCAGGCTTGCTTTTCACACATCAGCCGATGGTACTTTCCCTAGGCTTCCACACGCGCAGAGAGTATCCCTTCCCTAAACCTGAACCAAGACGCGGGGGAAAGCTGCCTTCTACACCACCTTCTTTTCCGAGTTTCGTATAGAACCCTTGCGTTGTGCTTCCACATCCACTTTTGTCACTGCTTCGATATATCCTCCGGAGAGGGGTTCGCTTGAAAGACGGTCTCCCTCCGTCACGCTTTCAAGGAGTTAAGGATAGGGCACTCTCCTTATGCCTGCACACGTCCACTTGCAATCTCGACTGACTTCATGACCCCGTCCATATGCTACGCTGAAAGTCCCATTGCGCGCGGCCTTGTTTCTAAGAGATGAGGACAGGGCACGGCACGTTCCTTGTGCTTCCACCACGACTATATAAAAGGCTCCCGTCTCCAAGGCAAAGGATGTCAGGTGCAAGACGGCTTCGCAAAAGCGAGGTTGCCTCTTAGAGGGCGGTCTACGGCGCTCTGCTGACGCTTCCACGCCTACATATGCAAACGCTTCTGGGCTCACGAAAGAAGACGTCCGTTGAAAGCTGCCTTGTACCCCGACGCGTTTCTCGGAGTTAGGTCCAGGGAACGGTCCCTGTGCGATCACACGCAGCCTTGAGATGGCTCAGCTCTTTTGGATCGTCAGGGAGGACGTTTCTCGGAGTTAGGTCCAGGGAAAGGTAGTAAAGCGTACGGCACTTTCATGATGCTTCCACACCCACTTTTGGAAATGCTTCTCTCTCCAGGATACCTGAAGATGCTAGTGGCGAGTCGCCGTAGACGCAGACTTGCTTTTCCCAGGTCAGTACATGGCACTCTCCTTATTCACTCACGCACGCGCGCGCGCGCGTGCCCACACACACACACACACACACACACACACACACACAGAGTTGAACATGTTTCTGTCTCGTCAGGAAAGAAGGTGATCGTTGAGAGACGGTTTCTCGCCGATGCTTTTGGGTTCTTGCTTTTTTCCCCCCGGAGAGAGAAGTGTAGCCGCTTTTTCCCTAGGCTTCCGTACACACCCTTGAGAAGCCTTCCGTCAGCCAGAAACAAGCCATGAGTTGAAAGAGGCGTTCCACGCAGACCTCCTTCTCAGAGCGAAGCCTGTCACACTTTTCCTTGTGAAGTCAACTAGAGAGATACAAATACTTTCTCAATGATTGCTTTAACAAAAAAGGACTAAATATCCCAATCAGAAAACATAGACTGTAAAGAGGAAGCAAGACCCATCTCTATGCTGCCTACCAGAGAATCACTTCAGACCTAAAAATAAAAGCAGATTGGAAGTAATGGGACACAAAACCATTTATCATGCAAATGGAAGTGAAAAGAAAGTTGGAGTCGTAATATTTTTATGAGACAAAATAAACTGAATTGTGGGGAAGATGGCAGAGTAGAAGGACCCTAAACTCACCTCATCCCACAGATACAACTAGGTAACACTCACACCAGAGTCACCCAGAAATGGACCTTCAGGTTTCCCCACAAAACTATACAACTAAATGGAGAGAGGGAATCACATCAAAGATGGTAGGAAGGACAAGGACTCTGTAGGAATCTAAAGCCCATATTTCTGACCACCAGAGGGAGGGAACCACAGTCACAGAGGGGCCAGAAACAAACTACTACACCGGGGAGCCTCTAAAGCGTAGAGACATCCTCATAGCTTATGGCTTTGAAAATCAGAAGGGATGACATTTGTGAGCGTATACAACCAGCAGACTTAAAGCTTGGAACTTTTAAAAATCAGCTGTCTCAGCTCTGAGAGAGCACAGAAGGTGATAGGAAGCTGAGATCTGTCCTTAAAGATTAAGCAGAGCAAAGAGTGTGGAGAAGCTTGGGTGAAGCAGGTTGAAAGGTGCTTGAGGATTAAACAAGGGAGACATAGTTCCTGAACTCAGAGTTTGCTAAGGGACTTGTCCAGGAACAAAGGAGCTGGCAGGTGCCATTTCCCTCTACGGCCCCTCATTATAAACACACACCTACCTGCAAGACCAAGCACAATCTAGCAATCACTAACTTGCATAAACCATGGCCCATCCCCACACCTACCACACCTGCTTCAGTCCCAGTGCTGTGGATACCCTCCCTGATAAGACCCACACAATCCTTGACAACAATATGTCTCCCCATCACCCACAGAACACGCATGCATCTTGTTAAAACAGCACACCCCATGTGTTGTGCACAATGACACAGTCCAGATCCAGTCTCTGTTGTTGCTATGCATTACCTTCAGAGGAGAACCAGCATCACCAAGTGAAAAATGTATGTTCTGCCCCGTATTTTCAAGAACAAGCAATATATCTGACCTTCCTAACAGAGAGATATTCTCTGAGAAGTAGGCCAAATGAGCAGACAGAGGACTATGTCCTAAACGAAAGAAGAGGACAAAGCCACAGCAAGAGACCTAAACAAAATGGATATAAGGAACATGCCTGACAGAAAATTTAAGATAACAATTATAAAGATACTCACTGGGGAAATGAAAAGAGGGAGGACATCAGAAGGGGGAACATCATTGAGACTCTTAACAAAGAGATATGAAAGAAATAATCAGAGATGTGGAACACAAGAAATGAAATGAAGAATATACTAGATAGAATAATTAGCAGGATGGACGAAGCAGAGGAACAAATTAATGAACTAGAAGACAGTAATGGAAAGTAATCAAGCGGAACAAATGAGAGGAAAAAGAAGTATGCAAAAATGAGAAGAGACTTAGGGAATTCAGTGACTCCATCCAGTGTAACAACACCCACATGAGAGGGATCCCAGAAGGTGAAAAGGGGGAAAAGGGGGCAGAAAATCTATTTGACCAAAGAAGAGCTGAAAACTTAACCTAATCTGGTGAAGGAAACCTATACAAATCCATAAGGCATAGAGATCCCCTCCCACAAAATCAACCTAAGGAGGTCCACATCAAGATACATAGTAATCCAAATGGGAAAAGGTAGTGATAAAGAAAAAACATTTAAAGCAGCAAGATAAAAGAAGACAGTTAACATGCAAGGGAAAGCCCATAAATCTATCAGCTGAGTTTTCAGCAGAAACTATGCAGGACAGAAGAAAGTGGCGTTAAATATTCAAAGTGCTGAATGAGAAAAATCTGCAGCAAGGAATAATTTATCCAGCAAGCCTATCCTTCAGAAAAGAAGGGGAGAAAAAGAGTTTCTTAGCCACACAAACTAAAAGAGTTCATGACCACTAAATTAACTACAAAAAATATTGAAGGGGACACTATGAGTGGAAAAAAATCGTAAGTGAGAGTATGACAATAATGAATCAAGGAAGCAGTAAAAATAAGTATTTCTGTAAAAGTCAGTTAAGGGATTCACAAAATAAAAGTATGTAAAATATGAAAACATATACCCTAACACATGAGGAGGAGTCAACAGTGGGTTTGAACTTAAACAGCATTCAACTTAATATAGACTGAAAAGGCTATATATAATCCAGGGGGTCACCACAAACCCAAACCTCTAATACACATGCAAAAGATAAAGGGAAAGAAATCCAAGAATATCATTAAAGAAAACGAGCAAACCATGAGAGAGAGAGCAAGAGAAGAAAGGATCAGAGAAAAACTACACAAAAAACTATGAAACAAGTAACAAAACATCAATAAATACATGTCTAATGATAATTAGTTTGAATGTAAATGGACTAAATGCTCCAAGCAAAAGAGCATGACAGAGTTTGTATATATATATAAAAGATTTCACACCTAAAGACACCTGCAGATGGAAATTAAGAGATGGAGAAACATTAATCATGCAAGTGGATGTCAAAAGAAGTCAGAGTAGCAATCCTTATATCAGACAAAATAGACTTTTTTAACATTGAAATTGAATTAGCCAACAGAGAGTACACCAGTAGTTTCAAATGTAGCGTTCCACAATTCATCAGTTGTGTATAACACCCAGTGTTCATCACATCACATGCATTCCTTAATGCCCATCACACAGTTACTCCATCTCCCCACCCACCTTTCCTCCAGCAACCCTCAGTTTGTTTCCAATAGTTAGGAACCTGTCATGGATTTTCTTCCTCTCTGGTTTCTTCGCATTCATTTTCCCTCCCTTCCCCTATGATCCTCTGTGCTGTTCCTTCTATTCCACATATGAGTAAAACCATATAATAATTGTTTTTCTCTGACTGACTTATTTTGCTCAGCATAATACCCTCCAGTGCCATCCACATCGATATGCTAAATATTGATCCTTTCTGATGGCTGAGTCACATTCCTTTGTATATGTATATACCATGTTTTCTTTATCCATTTATCTGTCGATGGATGTCTTGGTTCCTTCCACGGTTTGGCTACTGTGGACAATGTCGCTATAAACATTTGGGGTGCAGTTGCCCCTTCAGATCACTACATTTGTAGCTTTGGGGTAAATAAAATTGCTGGGGTGTAAGGGAGCTCTGTTTTAACTTCTTGAGGAACCTCAATATTGTTTTCCAAAGTGGCTGTACCAGTTTTCATTCCCACTTTGAAGTGTAAGAGAGTTCCCCTTTCTCCTCACCAACATTTGTTATTTCTTTGCTTGTTAATTTTTGCAATTCTGACTGGTGTGAAGTGATATCTCATTGTCATTTGGATTTCTTTTTCCCCTTGCCAAGTGCTGTTGAGCAGTTTCTCATATGTCTGTTGGCCATTTGTGTGTCTTCTTTGGAGAAATACCTGTTCATATCTTCTGCCCATTTCTTGACTCGGTTATTTGTATTTTGGGTGTTGAGTTTGGGTGTTGAACGGTAGTAAAGCGTACGGCACTTTCATGATGCTTCCACACCCACTTTTGGAAATGCTTCTCTCTCAAGGATACCTGAAGATGTTAGTGGAGAGTTGCCGTATACGCAGACTTGCTTTTCCCAGGTGAGTGCATGGCACATTCCTTATTCACTCACGCGCGCGCGCGCGCGCACACACACACACACACACACAGAGTTGAACATGTTTCCGTCTCGTCAGGAAAGGAGGTGTTCGTTGAGAGACGGTTTCTCGCCAATGCTTTTGGGTGCTTGCCCTTTTCCCCCCGGAGAGTGAAGTGTATGCGCTTTTTGCCTAGGCTTCCGTACACACCCTTGAGAAGCCTTCCGTCACTCAGAAACAAGCCGTGAGTTGAAAGAGGCGTTCCACACAGACCTCCTTCTCAGAGCGAAGCCTGTCACACTTTTCCTTGGGCCTCCACACGCACTTTAGAAAAACTTCCTCCGGGAAGCTGTGAGTTGAACGACGGGTTTCCTACAGCGGTTTTCCGTGGGGGTAAGGATATATGGCACTTGGCCTTAGGCTTCCACGCACACATTGGAAACGGCTTCTCTCTTCGTGAAACAAGATGTGCGCTGAACGTTGCGTTCTGCGCAGGCTTGCTTTTCACACATCAGCCGATGGTACTTTCCCTAGGCTTCCACACGCGCAGAGAGTATCCCTTCCCTAAACCTGAACCAAGACGCGGGGGAAAGCTGCCTTCTACACCACCTTCTTTTCCGAGTTTCGTATAGAACCCTTGCGTTGTGCTTCCACATCCACTTTTGTCACTGCTTCGATATATCCTCCGGAGAGGGGTTCGCTTGAAAGACGGTCTCCCTCCGTCACGCTTTCAAGGAGTTAAGGATAGGGCACTCTCCTTATGCCTGCACACGTCCACTTGCAATCTCGACTGACTTCATGACCCCGTCCATATGCTACGCTGAAAGTCCCATTGCGCGCGGCCTTGTTTCTAAGAGATGAGGACAGGGCACGGCACGTTCCTTGTGCTTCCACCACGACTATATAAAAGGCTCCCGTCTCCAAGGCAAAGGATGTCAGGTGCAAGACGGCTTCGCAAAAGCGAGGTTGCCTCTTAGAGGGCGGTCTACGGCGCTCTGCTGACGCTTCCACGCCTACATATGCAAACGCTTCTGGGCTCACGAAAGAAGACGTCCGTTGAAAGCTGCCTTGTACCCCGACGCGTTTCTCGGAGTTAGGTCCAGGGAACGGTCCCTGTGCGATCACACGCAGCCTTGAGATGGCTCAGCTCTTTTGGATCGTCAGGGAGGACGTTTCTCGGAGTTAGGTCCAGGGAAAGGTAGTAAAGCGTACGGCACTTTCATGATGCTTCCACACCCACTTTTGGAAATGCTTCTCTCTCCAGGATACCTGAAGATGCTAGTGGCGAGTCGCCGTAGACGCAGACTTGCTTTTCCCAGGTCAGTACATGGCACTCTCCTTATTCACTCACGCACGCGCGCGCGCGCGTGCCCTCACACACACACACACACACACACACACACACAGAGTTGAACATGTTTCTGTCTCGTCAGGAAAGAAGGTGATCGTTGAGAGACGGTTTCTCGCCGATGCTTTTGGGTTCTTGCTTTTTTCCCCCCGGAGAGAGAAGTGTAGCCGCTTTTTCCCTAGGCTTCCGTACACACCCTTGAGAAGCCTTCCGTCAGCCAGAAACAAGCCATGAGTTGAAAGAGGCGTTCCACGCAGACCTCCTTCTCAGAGCGAAGCCTGTCACACTTTTCCTTGTGAAGTCAACTAGAGAGATACAAATACTTTCTCAATGATTGCTTTAACAAAAAAGGACTAAATATCCCAATCAGAAAACATAGACTGTAAAGAGGAAGCAAGACCCATCTCTATGCTGCCTACCAGAGAATCACTTCAGACCTAAAAATAAAAGCAGATTGGAAGTAATGGGACACAAAACCATTTATCATGCAAATGGAAGTGAAAAGAAAGTTGGAGTCGTAATATTTTTATGAGACAAAATAAACTGAATTGTGGGGAAGATGGCAGAGTAGAAGGACCCTAAACTCACCTCATCCCACAGATACAACTAGGTAACACTCACACCAGAGTCACCCAGAAATGGACCTTCAGGTTTCCCCACAAAACTATACAACTAAATGGAGAGAGGGAATCACATCAAAGATGGTAGGAAGGACAAGGACTCTGTAGGAATCTAAAGCCCATATTTCTGACCACCAGAGGGAGGGAACCACAGTCACAGAGGGGCCAGAAACAAACTACTACACCGGGGAGCCTCTAAAGCGTAGAGACATCCTCATAGCTTATGGCTTTGAAAATCAGAAGGGATGACATTTGTGAGCGTATACAACCAGCAGACTTAAAGCTTGGAACTTTTAAAAATCAGCTGTCTCAGCTCTGAGAGAGCACAGAAGGTGATAGGAAGCTGAGATCTGTCCTTAAAGATTAAGCAGAGCAAAGAGTGTGGAGAAGCTTGGGTGAAGCAGGTTGAAAGGTGCTTGAGGATTAAACAAGGGAGACATAGTTCCTGAACTCAGAGTTTGCTAAGGGACTTGTCCAGGAACAAAGGAGCTGGCAGGTGCCATTTCCCTCTACGGCCCCTCATTATAAACACACACCTACCTGCAAGACCAAGCACAATCTAGCAATCACTAACTTGCATAAACCATGGCCCATCCCCACACCTACCACACCTGCTTCAGTCCCAGTGCTGTGGATACCCTCCCTGATAAGACCCACACAATCCTTGACAACAATATGTCTCCCCATCACCCACAGAACACGCATGCATCTTGTTAAAACAGCACACCCCATGTGTTGTGCACAATGACACAGTCCAGATCCAGTCTCTGTTGTTGCTATGCATTACCTTCAGAGGAGAACCAGCATCACCAAGTGAAAAATGTATGTTCTGCCCCGTATTTTCAAGAACAAGCAATATATCTGACCTTCCTAACAGAGAGATATTCTCTGAGAAGTAGGCCAAATGAGCAGACAGAGGACTATGTCCTAAACGAAAGAAGAGGACAAAGCCACAGCAAGAGACCTAAACAAAATGGATATAAGGAACATGCCTGACAGAAAATTTAAGATAACAATTATAAAGATACTCACTGGGGAAATGAAAAGAGGGAGGACATCAGAAGGGGGAACATCATTGAGACTCTTAACAAAGAGATATGAAAGAAATAATCAGAGATGTGGAACACAAGAAATGAAATGAAGAATATACTAGATAGAATAATTAGCAGGATGGACGAAGCAGAGGAACAAATTAATGAACTAGAAGACAGTAATGGAATGTAATCAAGCGGAACAAATGAGAGGAAAAAGAAGTATGCAAAAATGAGAAGAGACTTAGGGAATTCAGTGACTCCATCCAGTGTAACAACACCCACATGAGAGGGATCCCAGAAGGTGAAAAGGGGGAAAAGGGGGCAGAAAATCTATTTGACCAAAGAAGAGCTGAAAACTTAACCTAATCTGGTGAAGGAAACCTATACAAATCCATAAGGCATAGAGATCCCCTCCCACAAAATCAACCTAAGGAGGTCCACATCAAGATACATAGTAATCCAAATGGGAAAAGGTAGTGATAAAGAAAAAACATTTAAAGCAGCAAGATAAAAGAAGACAGTTAACATGCAAGGGAAAGCCCATAAATCTATCAGCTGAGTTTTCAGCAGAAACTATGCAGGACAGAAGAAAGTGGCGTTAAATATTCAAAGTGCTGAATGAGAAAAATCTGCAGCAAGGAATAATTTATCCAGCAAGCCTATCCTTCAGAAAAGAAGGGGAGAAAAAGAGTTTCTTAGCCACACAAACTAAAAGAGTTCATGACCACTAAATTAACTACAAAAAATATTGAAGGGGACACTATGAGTGGAAAAAAATCGTAAGTGAGAGTATGACAATAATGAATCAAGGAAGCAGTAAAAATAAGTATTTCTGTAAAAGTCAGTTAAGGGATTCACAAAATAAAAGTATGTAAAATATGAAAACATATACCCTAACACATGAGGAGGAGTCAACAGTGGGTTTGAACTTAAACAGCATTCAACTTAATATAGACTGAAAAGGCTATATATAATCCAGGGGGTCACCACAAACCCAAACCTCTAATACACATGCAAAAGATAAAGGGAAAGAAATCCAAGAATATCATTAAAGAAAACGAGCAAACCATGAGAGAGAGAGCAAGAGAAGAAAGGATCAGAGAAAAACTACACAAAAAACTATGAAACAAGTAACAAAACATCAATAAATACATGTCTAATGATAATTAGTTTGAATGTAAATGGACTAAATGCTCCAAGCAAAAGAGCATGACAGAGTTTGTATATATATATAAAAGATTTCACACCTAAAGACACCTGCAGATGGAAATTAAGAGATGGAGAAACATTAATCATGCAAGTGGATGTCAAAAGAAGTCAGAGTAGCAATCCTTATATCAGACAAAATAGACTTTTTTAACATTGAAATTGAATTAGCCAACAGAGAGTACACCAGTAGTTTCAAATGTAGCGTTCCACAATTCATCAGTTGTGTATAACACCCAGTGTTCATCACATCACATGCATTCCTTAATGCCCATCACACAGTTACTCCATCTCCCCACCCACCTTTCCTCCAGCAACCCTCAGTTTGTTTCCAATAGTTAGGAACCTGTCATGGATTTTCTTCCTCTCTGGTTTCTTCGCATTCATTTTCCCTCCCTTCCCCTATGATCCTCTGTGCTGTTCCTTCTATTCCACATATGAGTAAAACCATATAATAATTGTTTTTCTCTGACTGACTTATTTTGCTCAGCATAATACCCTCCAGTGCCGTCCACATCGATATGCTAAATATTGATCCTTTCTGATGGCTGAGTCACATTCCTTTGTATATGTATATACCATGTTTTCTTTATCCATTTATCTGTCGATGGATGTCTTGGTTCCTTCCACGGTTTGGCTACTGTGGACAATGTCGCTATAAACATTTGGGGTGCAGTTGCCCCTTCAGATCACTACATTTGTAGCTTTGGGGTAAATAAAATTGCTGGGGTGTAAGGGAGCTCTGTTTTAACTTCTTGAGGAACCTCAATATTGTTTTCCAAAGTGGCTGTACCAGTTTTCATTCCCACTTTGAAGTGTAAGAGAGTTCCCCTTTCTCCTCACCAACATTTGTTATTTCTTTGCTTGTTAATTTTTGCAATTCTGACTGGTGTGAAGTGATATCTCATTGTCATTTGGATTTCTTTTTCCCCTTGCCAAGTGCTGTTGAGCAGTTTCTCATATGTCTGTTGGCCATTTGTGTGTCTTCTTTGGAGAAATACCTGTTCATATCTTCTGCCCATTTCTTGACTCGGTTATTTGTATTTTGGGTGTTGAGTTTGGGTGTTGAACGGTAGTAAAGCGTACGGCACTTTCATGATGCTTCCACACCCACTTTTGGAAATGCTTCTCTCTCAAGGATACCTGAAGATGTTAGTGGAGAGTTGCCGTATACGCAGACTTGCTTTTCCCAGGTGAGTGCATGGCACATTCCTTATTCACTCACGCGCGCGCGCGCGCGCACACACACACACACACACACAGAGTTGAACATGTTTCCGTCTCGTCAGGAAAGGAGGTGTTCGTTGAGAGACGGTTTCTCGCCAATGCTTTTGGGTGCTTGCCCTTTTCCCCCCGGAGAGTGAAGTGTATGCGCTTTTTGCCTAGGCTTCCGTACACACCCTTGAGAAGCCTTCCGTCACTCAGAAACAAGCCGTGAGTTGAAAGAGGCGTTCCACACAGACCTCCTTCTCAGAGCGAAGCCTGTCACACTTTTCCTTGGGCCTCCACACGCACTTTAGAAAAACTTCCTCCGGGAAGCTGTGAGTTGAACGACGGGTTTCCTACAGCGGTTTTCCGTGGGGGTAAGGATATATGGCACTTGGCCTTAGGCTTCCACGCACACATTGGAAACGGCTTCTCTCTTCGTGAAACAAGATGTGCGCTGAACGTTGCGTTCTGCGCAGGCTTGCTTTTCACACATCAGCCGATGGTACTTTCCCTAGGCTTCCACACGCGCAGAGAGTATCCCTTCCCTAAACCTGAACCAAGACGCGGGGGAAAGCTGCCTTCTACACCACCTTCTTTTCCGAGTTTCGTATAGAACCCTTGCGTTGTGCTTCCACATCCACTTTTGTCACTGCTTCGAAATATCCTCCGGAGAGGGGTTCGCTTGAAAGACGGTCTCCCTCCGTCACGCTTTCAAGGAGTTAAGGATAGGGCACTCTCCTTATGCCTGCACACGTCCACTTGCAATCTCGACTGACTTCATGACCCCGTCCATATGCTACGCTGAAAGTCCCATTGCGCGCGGCCTTGTTTCTAAGAGATGAGGACAGGGCACGGCACGTTCCTTGTGCTTCCACCACGACTATATAAAAGGCTCCCGTCTCCAAGGCAAAGGATGTCAGGTGCAAGACGGCTTCGCAAAAGCGAGGTTGCCTCTTAGAGGGCGGTCTACGGCGCTCTGCTGACGCTTCCACGCCTACATATGCAAACGCTTCTGGGCTCACGAAAGAAGACGTCCGTTGAAAGCTGCCTTGTACCCCGACGCGTTTCTCGGAGTTAGGTCCAGGGAACGGTCCCTGTGCGATCACACGCAGCCTTGAGATGGCTCAGCTCTTTTGGATCGTCAGGGAGGACGTTTCTCGGAGTTAGGTCCAGGGAAAGGTAGTAAAGCGTACGGCACTTTCATGATGCTTCCACACCCACTTTTGGAAATGCTTCTCTCTCCAGGATACCTGAAGATGCTAGTGGCGAGTCGCCGTAGACGCAGACTTGCTTTTCCCAGGTCAGTACATGGCACTCTCCTTATTCACTCACGCACGCGCGCGCGCGCGTGCCCTCACACACACACACACACACACACACACACACAGAGTTGAACATGTTTCTGTCTCGTCAGGAAAGAAGGTGATCGTTGAGAGACGGTTTCTCGCCGATGCTTTTGGGTTCTTGCTTTTTTCCCCCCGGAGAGAGAAGTGTAGCCGCTTTTTCCCTAGGCTTCCGTACACACCCTTGAGAAGCCTTCCGTCAGCCAGAAACAAGCCATGAGTTGAAAGAGGCGTTCCACGCAGACCTCCTTCTCAGAGCGAAGCCTGTCACACTTTTCCTTGTGAAGTCAACTAGAGAGATACAAATACTTTCTCAATGATTGCTTTAACAAAAAAGGACTAAATATCCCAATCAGAAAACATAGACTGTAAAGAGGAAGCAAGACCCATCTCTATGCTGCCTACCAGAGAATCACTTCAGACCTAAAAATAAAAGCAGATTGGAAGTAATGGGACACAAAACCATTTATCATGCAAATGGAAGTGAAAAGAAAGTTGGAGTCGTAATATTTTTATGAGACAAAATAAACTGAATTGTGGGGAAGATGGCAGAGTAGAAGGACCCTAAACTCACCTCATCCCACAGATACAACTAGGTAACACTCACACCAGAGTCACCCAGAAATGGACCTTCAGGTTTCCCCACAAAACTATACAACTAAATGGAGAGAGGGAATCACATCAAAGATGGTAGGAAGGACAAGGACTCTGTAGGAATCTAAAGCCCATATTTCTGACCACCAGAGGGAGGGAACCACAGTCACAGAGGGGCCAGAAACAAACTACTACACCGGGGAGCCTCTAAAGCGTAGAGACATCCTCATAGCTTATGGCTTTGAAAATCAGAAGGGATGACATTTGTGAGCGTATACAACCAGCAGACTTAAAGCTTGGAACTTTTAAAAATCAGCTGTCTCAGCTCTGAGAGAGCACAGAAGGTGATAGGAAGCTGAGATCTGTCCTTAAAGATTAAGCAGAGCAAAGAGTGTGGAGAAGCTTGGGTGAAGCAGGTTGAAAGGTGCTTGAGGATTAAACAAGGGAGACATAGTTCCTGAACTCAGAGTTTGCTAAGGGACTTGTCCAGGAACAAAGGAGCTGGCAGGTTCCATTTCCCTCTACGGCCCCTCATTATAAACACACACCTACCTGCAAGACCAAGCACAATCTAGCAATCACTAACTTGCATAAACCATGGCCCATCCCCACACCTACCACACCTGCTTCAGTCCCAGTGCTGTGGATACCCTCCCTGATAAGACCCACACAATCCTTGACAACAATATGTCTCCCCATCACCCACAGAACACGCATGCATCTTGTTAAAACAGCACACCCCATGTGTTGTGCACAATGACACAGTCCAGATCCAGTCTCTGTTGTTGCTATGCATTACCTTCAGAGGAGAACCAGCATCACCAAGTGAAAAATGTATGTTCTGCCCCGTATTTTCAAGAACAAGCAATATATCTGACCTTCCTAACAGAGAGATATTCTCTGAGAAGTAGGCCAAATGAGCAGACAGAGGACTATGTCCTAAACGAAAGAAGAGGACAAAGCCACAGCAAGAGACCTAAACAAAATGGATATAAGGAACATGCCTGACAGAAAATTTAAGATAACAATTATAAAGATACTCACTGGGGAAATGAAAAGAGGGAGGACATCAGAAGGGGGAACATCATTGAGACTCTTAACAAAGAGATATGAAAGAAATAATCAGAGATGTGGAACACAAGAAATGAAATGAAGAATATACTAGATAGAATAATTAGCAGGATGGACGAAGCAGAGGAACAAATTAATGAACTAGAAGACAGTAATGGAAAGTAATCAAGCGGAACAAATGAGAGGAAAAAGAAGTATGCAAAAATGAGAAGAGACTTAGGGAATTCAGTGACTCCATCCAGTGTAACAACACCCACATGAGAGGGATCCCAGAAGGTGAAAAGGGGGAAAAGGGGGCAGAAAATCTATTTGACCAAAGAAGAGCTGAAAACTTAACCTAATCTGGTGAAGGAAACCTATACAAATCCATAAGGCATAGAGATCCCCTCCCACAAAATCAACCTAAGGAGGTCCACATCAAGATACATAGTAATCCAAATGGGAAAAGGTAGTGATAAAGAAAAAACATTTAAAGCAGCAAGATAAAAGAAGACAGTTAACATGCAAGGGAAAGCCCATAAATCTATCAGCTGAGTTTTCAGCAGAAACTATGCAGGACAGAAGAAAGTGGCGTTAAATATTCAAAGTGCTGAATGAGAAAAATCTGCAGCAAGGAATAATTTATCCAGCAAGCCTATCCTTCAGAAAAGAAGGGGAGAAAAAGAGTTTCTTAGCCACACAAACTAAAAGAGTTCATGACCACTAAATTAACTACAAAAAATATTGAAGGGGACACTATGAGTGGAAAAAAATCGTAAGTGAGAGTATGACAATAATGAATCAAGGAAGCAGTAAAAATAAGTATTTCTGTAAAAGTCAGTTAAGGGATTCACAAAATAAAAGTATGTAAAATATGAAAACATATACCCTAACACATGAGGAGGAGTCAACAGTGGGTTTGAACTTAAACAGCATTCAACTTAATATAGACTGAAAAGGCTATATATAATCCAGGGGGTCACCACAAACCCAAACCTCTAATACACATGCAAAAGATAAAGGGAAAGAAATCCAAGAATATCATTAAAGAAAACGAGCAAACCATGAGAGAGAGAGCAAGAGAAGAAAGGATCAGAGAAAAACTACACAAAAAACTATGAAACAAGTAACAAAACATCAATAAATACATGTCTAATGATAATTAGTTTGAATGTAAATGGACTAAATGCTCCAAGCAAAAGAGCATGACAGAGTTTGTATATATATATAAAAGATTTCACACCTAAAGACACCTGCAGATGGAAATTAAGAGATGGAGAAACATTAATCATGCAAGTGGATGTCAAAAGAAGTCAGAGTAGCAATCCTTATATCAGACAAAATAGACTTTTTTAACATTGAAATTGAATTAGCCAACAGAGAGTACACCAGTAGTTTCAAATGTAGCGTTCCACAATTCATCAGTTGTGTATAACACCCAGTGTTCATCACATCACATGCATTCCTTAATGCCCATCACACAGTTACTCCATCTCCCCACCCACCTTTCCTCCAGCAACCCTCAGTTTGTTTCCAATAGTTAGGAACCTGTCATGGATTTTCTTCCTCTCTGGTTTCTTCGCATTCATTTTCCCTCCCTTCCCCTATGATCCTCTGTGCTGTTCCTTCTATTCCACATATGAGTAAAACCATATAATAATTGTTTTTCTCTGACTGACTTATTTTGCTCAGCATAATACCCTCCAGTGCCGTCCACATCGATATGCTAAATATTGATCCTTTCTGATGGCTGAGTCACATTCCTTTGTATATGTATATACCATGTTTTCTTTATCCATTTATCTGTCGATGGATGTCTTGGTTCCTTCCACGGTTTGGCTACTGTGGACAATGTCGCTATAAACATTTGGGGTGCAGTTGCCCCTTCAGATCACTACATTTGTAGCTTTGGGGTAAATAAAATTGCTGGGGTGTAAGGGAGCTCTGTTTTAACTTCTTGAGGAACCTCAATATTGTTTTCCAAAGTGGCTGTACCAGTTTTCATTCCCACTTTGAAGTGTAAGAGAGTTCCCCTTTCTCCTCACCAACATTTGTTATTTCTTTGCTTGTTAATTTTTGCAATTCTGACTGGTGTGAAGTGATATCTCATTGTCATTTGGATTTCTTTTTCCCCTTGCCAAGTGCTGTTGAGCAGTTTCTCATATGTCTGTTGGCCATTTGTGTGTCTTCTTTGGAGAAATACCTGTTCATATCTTCTGCCCATTTCTTGACTCGGTTATTTGTATTTTGGGTGTTGAGTTTGGGTGTTGAACGGTAGTAAAGCGTACGGCACTTTCATGATGCTTCCACACCCACTTTTGGAAATGCTTCTCTCTCAAGGATACCTGAAGATGTTAGTGGAGAGTTGCCGTATACGCAGACTTGCTTTTCCCAGGTGAGTGCATGGCACATTCCTTATTCACTCACGCGCGCGCGCGCGCGCACACACACACACACACACACAGAGTTGAACATGTTTCCGTCTCGTCAGGAAAGGAGGTGTTCGTTGAGAGACGGTTTCTCGCCAATGCTTTTGGGTGCTTGCCCTTTTCCCCCCGGAGAGTGAAGTGTATGCGCTTTTTGCCTAGGCTTCCGTACACACCCTTGAGAAGCCTTCCGTCACTCAGAAACAAGCCGTGAGTTGAAAGAGGCGTTCCACACAGACCTCCTTCTCAGAGCGAAGCCTGTCACACTTTTCCTTGGGCCTCCACACGCACTTTAGAAAAACTTCCTCCGGGAAGCTGTGAGTTGAACGACGGGTTTCCTACAGCGGTTTTCCGTGGGGGTAAGGATATATGGCACTTGGCCTTAGGCTTCCACGCACACATTGGAAACGGCTTCTCTCTTCGTGAAACAAGATGTGCGCTGAACGTTGCGTTCTGCGCAGGCTTGCTTTTCACACATCAGCCGATGGTACTTTCCCTAGGCTTCCACACGCGCAGAGAGTATCCCTTCCCTAAACCTGAACCAAGACGCGGGGGAAAGCTGCCTTCTACACCACCTTCTTTTCCGAGTTTCGTATAGAACCCTTGCGTTGTGCTTCCACATCCACTTTTGTCACTGCTTCGATATATCCTCCGGAGAGGGGTTCGCTTGAAAGACGGTCTCCCTCCGTCACGCTTTCAAGGAGTTAAGGATAGGGCACTCTCCTTATGCCTGCACACGTCCACTTGCAATCTCGACTGACTTCATGACCCCGTCCATATGCTACGCTGAAAGTCCCATTGCGCGCGGCCTTGTTTCTAAGAGATGAGGACAGGGCACGGCACGTTCCTTGTGCTTCCACCACGACTATATAAAAGGCTCCCGTCTCCAAGGCAAAGGATGTCACGTGCAAGACGGCTTCGCAAAAGCGAGGTTGCCTCTTAGAGGGCGGTCTACGGCGCTCTGCTGACGCTTCCACGCCTACATATGCAAACGCTTCTGGGCTCACGAAAGAAGACGTCCGTTGAAAGCTGCCTTGTACCCCGACGCGTTTCTCGGAGTTAGGTCCAGGGAACGGTCCCTGTGCGATCACACGCAGCCTTGAGATGGCTCAGCTCTTTTCGATCGTCAGGGAGGACGTTTCTCGGAGTTAGGTCCAGGGAAAGGTAGTAAAGCGTACGGCACTTTCATGATGCTTCCACACCCACTTTTGGAAATGCTTCTCTCTCCAGGATACCTGAAGATGCTAGTGGCGAGTCGCCGTAGACGCAGACTTGCTTTTCCCAGGTCAGTACATGGCACTCTCCTTATTCACTCACGCACGCGCGCGCGCGCGTGCCCTCACACACACACACACACACACACACACACACAGAGTTGAACATGTTTCTGTCTCGTCAGGAAAGAAGGTGATCGTTGAGAGACGGTTTCTCGCCGATGCTTTTGGGTTCTTGCTTTTTTCCCCCCGGAGAGAGAAGTGTAGCCGCTTTTTCCCTAGGCTTCCGTACACACCCTTGAGAAGCCTTCCGTCAGCCAGAAACAAGCCATGAGTTGAAAGAGGCGTTCCACGCAGACCTCCTTCTCAGAGCGAAGCCTGTCACACTTTTCCTTGTGAAGTCAACTAGAGAGATACAAATACTTTCTCAATGATTGCTTTAACAAAAAAGGACTAAATATCCCAATCAGAAAACATAGACTGTAAAGAGGAAGCAAGACCCATCTCTATGCTGCCTACCAGAGAATCACTTCAGACCTAAAAATAAAAGCAGATTGGAAGTAATGGGACACAAAACCATTTATCATGCAAATGGAAGTGAAAAGAAAGTTGGAGTCGTAATATTTTTATGAGACAAAATAAACTGAATTGTGGGGAAGATGGCAGAGTAGAAGGACCCTAAACTCACCTCATCCCACAGATACAACTAGGTAACACTCACACCAGAGTCACCCAGAAATGGACCTTCAGGTTTCCCCACAAAACTATACAACTAAATGGAGAGAGGGAATCACATCAAAGATGGTAGGAAGGACAAGGACTCTGTAGGAATCTAAAGCCCATATTTCTGACCACCAGAGGGAGGGAACCACAGTCACAGAGGGGCCAGAAACAAACTACTACACCGGGGAGCCTCTAAAGCGTAGAGACATCCTCATAGCTTATGGCTTTGAAAATCAGAAGGGATGACATTTGTGAGCGTATACAACCAGCAGACTTAAAGCTTGGAACTTTTAAAAATCAGCTGTCTCAGCTCTGAGAGAGCACAGAAGGTGATAGGAAGCTGAGATCTGTCCTTAAAGATTAAGCAGAGCAAAGAGTGTGGAGAAGCTTGGGTGAAGCAGGTTGAAAGGTGCTTGAGGATTAAACAAGGGAGACATAGTTCCTGAACTCAGAGTTTGCTAAGGGACTTGTCCAGGAACAAAGGAGCTGGCAGGTGCCATTTCCCTCTACGGCCCCTCATTATAAACACACACCTACCTGCAAGACCAAGCACAATCTAGCAATCACTAACTTGCATAAACCATGGCCCATCCCCACACCTACCACACCTGCTTCAGTCCCAGTGCTGTGGATACCCTCCCTGATAAGACCCACACAATCCTTGACAACAATATGTCTCCCCATCACCCACAGAACACGCATGCATCTTGTTAAAACAGCACACCCCATGTGTTGTGCACAATGACACAGTCCAGATCCAGTCTCTGTTGTTGCTATGCATTACCTTCAGAGGAGAACCAGCATCACCAAGTGAAAAATGTATGTTCTGCCCCGTATTTTCAAGAACAAGCAATATATCTGACCTTCCTAACAGAGAGATATTCTCTGAGAAGTAGGCCAAATGAGCAGACAGAGGACTATGTCCTAAACGAAAGAAGAGGACAAAGCCACAGCAAGAGACCTAAACAAAATGGATATAAGGAACATGCCTGACAGAAAATTTAAGATAACAATTATAAAGATACTCACTGGGGAAATGAAAAGAGGGAGGACATCAGAAGGGGGAACATCATTGAGACTCTTAACAAAGAGATATGAAAGAAATAATCAGAGATGTGGAACACAAGAAATGAAATGAAGAATATACTAGATAGAATAATTAGCAGGATGGACGAAGCAGAGGAACAAATTAATGAACTAGAAGACAGTAATGGAATGTAATCAAGCGGAACAAATGAGAGGAAAAAGAAGTATGCAAAAATGAGAAGAGACTTAGGGAATTCAGTGACTCCATCCAGTGTAACAACACCCACATGAGAGGGATCCCAGAAGGTGAAAAGGGGGAAAAGGGGGCAGAAAATCTATTTGACCAAAGAAGAGCTGAAAACTTAACCTAATCTGGTGAAGGAAACCTATACAAATCCATAAGGCATAGAGATCCCCTCCCACAAAATCAACCTAAGGAGGTCCACATCAAGATACATAGTAATCCAAATGGGAAAAGGTAGTGATAAAGAAAAAACATTTAAAACAGCAAGATAAAAGAAGACAGTTAACATGCAAGGGAAAGCCCATAAATCTATCAGCTGAGTTTTCAGCAGAAACTATGCAGGACAGAAGAAAGTGGCGTTAAATATTCAAAGTGCTGAATGAGAAAAATCTGCAGCAAGGAATAATTTATCCAGCAAGCCTATCCTTCAGAAAAGAAGGGGAGAAAAAGAGTTTCTTAGCCACACAAACTAAAAGAGTTCATGACCACTAAATTAACTACAAAAAATATTGAAGGGGACACTATGAGTGGAAAAAAATCGTAAGTGAGAGTATGACAATAATGAATCAAGGAAGCAGTAAAAATAAGTATTTCTGTAAAAGTCAGTTAAGGGATTCACAAAATAAAAGTATGTAAAATATGAAAACATATACCCTAACACATGAGGAGGAGTCAACAGTGGGTTTGAACTTAAACAGCATTCAACTTAATATAGACTGAAAAGGCTATATATAATCCAGGGGGTCACCACAAACCCAAACCTCTAATACACATGCAAAAGATAAAGGGAAAGAAATCCAAGAATATCATTAAAGAAAACGAGCAAACCATGAGAGAGAGAGCAAGAGAAGAAAGGATCAGAGAAAAACTACACAAAAAACTATGAAACAAGTAACAAAACATCAATAAATACATGTCTAATGATAATTAGTTTGAATGTAAATGGACTAAATGCTCCAAGCAAAAGAGCATGACAGAGTTTGTATATATATATAAAAGATTTCACACCTAAAGACACCTGCAGATGGAAATTAAGAGATGGAGAAACATTAATCATGCAAGTGGATGTCAAAAGAAGTCAGAGTAGCAATCCTTATATCAGACAAAATAGACTTTTTTAACATTGAAATTGAATTAGCCAACAGAGAGTACACCAGTAGTTTCAAATGTAGCGTTCCACAATTCATCAGTTGTGTATAACACCCAGTGTTCATCACATCACATGCATTCCTTAATGCCCATCACACAGTTACTCCATCTCCCCACCCACCTTTCCTCCAGCAACCCTCAGTTTGTTTCCAATAGTTAGGAACCTGTCATGGATTTTCTTCCTCTCTGGTTTCTTCGCATTCATTTTCCCTCCCTTCCCCTATGATCCTCTGTGCTGTTCCTTCTATTCCACATATGAGTAAAACCATATAATAATTGTTTTTCTCTGACTGACTTATTTTGCTCAGCATAATACCCTCCAGTGCCGTCCACATCGATATGCTAAATATTGATCCTTTCTGATGGCTGAGTCACATTCCTTTGTATATGTATATACCATGTTTTCTTTATCCATTTATCTGTCGATGGATGTCTTGGTTCCTTCCACGGTTTGGCTACTGTGGACAATGTCGCTATAAACATTTGGGGTGCAGTTGCCCCTTCAGATCACTACATTTGTAGCTTTGGGGTAAATAAAATTGCTGGGGTGTAAGGGAGCTCTGTTTTAACTTCTTGAGGAACCTCAATATTGTTTTCCAAAGTGGCTGTACCAGTTTTCATTCCCACTTTGAAGTGTAAGAGAGTTCCCCTTTCTCCTCACCAACATTTGTTATTTCTTTGCTTGTTAATTTTTGCAATTCTGACTGGTGTGAAGTGATATCTCATTGTCATTTGGATTTCTTTTTCCCCTTGCCAAGTGCTGTTGAGCAGTTTCTCATATGTCTGTTGGCCATTTGTGTGTCTTCTTTGGAGAAATACCTGTTCATATCTTCTGCCCATTTCTTGACTCGGTTATTTGTATTTTGGGTGTTGAGTTTGGGTGTTGAACGGTAGTAAAGCGTACGGCACTTTCATGATGCTTCCACACCCACTTTTGGAAATGCTTCTCTCTCAAGGATACCTGAAGATGTTAGTGGAGAGTTGCCGTATACGCAGACTTGCTTTTCCCAGGTGAGTGCATGGCACATTCCTTATTCACTCACGCGCGCGCGCGCGCGCACACACACACACACACACACAGAGTTGAACATGTTTCCGTCTCGTCAGGAAAGGAGGTGTTCGTTGAGAGACGGTTTCTCGCCAATGCTTTTGGGTGCTTGCCCTTTTCCCCCCGGAGAGTGAAGTGTATGCGCTTTTTGCCTAGGCTTCCGTACACACCCTTGAGAAGCCTTCCGTCACTCAGAAACAAGCCGTGAGTTGAAAGAGGCGTTCCACACAGACCTCCTTCTCAGAGCGAAGCCTGTCACACTTTTCCTTGGGCCTCCACACGCACTTTAGAAAAACTTCCTCCGGGAAGCTGTGAGTTGAACGACGGGTTTCCTACAGCGGTTTTCCGTGGGGGTAAGGATATATGGCACTTGGCCTTAGGCTTCCACGCACACATTGGAAACGGCTTCTCTCTTCGTGAAACAAGATGTGCGCTGAACGTTGCGTTCTGCGCAGGCTTGCTTTTCACACATCAGCCGATGGTACTTTCCCTAGGCTTCCACACGCGCAGAGAGTATCCCTTCCCTAAACCTGAACCAAGACGCGGGGGAAAGCTGCCTTCTACACCACCTTCTTTTCCGAGTTTCGTATAGAACCCTTGCGTTGTGCTTCCACATCCACTTTTGTCACTGCTTCGATATATCCTCCGGAGAGGGGTTCGCTTGAAAGACGGTCTCCCTCCGTCACGCTTTCAAGGAGTTAAGGATAGGGCACTCTCCTTATGCCTGCACACGTCCACTTGCAATCTCGACTGACTTCATGACCCCGTCCATATGCTACGCTGAAAGTCCCATTGCGCGCGGCCTTGTTTCTAAGAGATGAGGACAGGGCACGGCACGTTCCTTGTGCTTCCACCACGACTATATAAAAGGCTCCCGTCTCCAAGGCAAAGGATGTCAGGTGCAAGACGGCTTCGCAAAAGCGAGGTTGCCTCTTAGAGGGCGGTCTACGGCGCTCTGCTGACGCTTCCACGCCTACATATGCAAACGCTTCTGGGCTCACGAAAGAAGACGTCCGTTGAAAGCTGCCTTGTACCCCGACGCGTTTCTCGGAGTTAGGTCCAGGGAACGGTCCCTGTGCGATCACACGCAGCCTTGAGATGGCTCAGCTCTTTTGGATCGTCAGGGAGGACGTTTCTCGGAGTTAGGTCCAGGGAAAGGTAGTAAAGCGTACGGCACTTTCATGATGCTTCCACACCCACTTTTGGAAATGCTTCTCTCTCCAGGATACCTGAAGATGCTAGTGGCGAGTCGCCGTAGACGCAGACTTGCTTTTCCCAGGTCAGTACATGGCACTCTCCTTATTCACTCACGCACGCGCGCGCGCGCGTGCCCTCACACACACACACACACACACACACACACACACACAGAGTTGAACATGTTTCTGTCTCGTCAGGAAAGAAGGTGATCGTTGAGAGACGGTTTCTCGCCGATGCTTTTGGGTTCTTGCTTTTTTCCCCCCGGAGAGAGAAGTGTAGCCGCTTTTTCCCTAGGCTTCCGTACACACCCTTGAGAAGCCTTCCGTCAGCCAGAAACAAGCCATGAGTTGAAAGAGGCGTTCCACGCAGACCTCCTTCTCAGAGCGAAGCCTGTCACACTTTTCCTTGTGAAGTCAACTAGAGAGATACAAATACTTTCTCAATGATTGCTTTAACAAAAAAGGACTAAATATCCCAATCAGAAAACATAGACTGTAAAGAGGAAGCAAGACCCATCTCTATGCTGCCTAGCAGAGAATCACTTCAGACCTAAAAATAAAAGCAGATTGGAAGTAATGGGACACAAAACCATTTATCATGCAAATGGAAGTGAAAAGAAAGTTGGAGTCGTAATATTTTTATGAGACAAAATAAACTGAATTGTGGGGAAGATGGCAGAGTAGAAGGACCCTAAACTCACCTCATCCCACAGATACAACTAGGTAACACTCACACCAGAGTCACCCAGAAATGGACCTTCAGGTTTCCCCACAAAACTATACAACTAAATGGAGAGAGGGAATCACATCAAAGATGGTAGGAAGGACAAGGACTCTGTAGGAATCTAAAGCCCATATTTCTGACCACCAGAGGGAGGGAACCACAGTCACAGAGGGGCCAGAAACAAACTACTACACCGGGGAGCCTCTAAAGCGTAGAGACATCCTCATAGCTTATGGCTTTGAAAATCAGAAGGGATGACATTTGTGAGCGTATACAACCAGCAGACTTAAAGCTTGGAACTTTTAAAAATCAGCTGTCTCAGCTCTGAGAGAGCACAGAAGGTGATAGGAAGCTGAGATCTGTCCTTAAAGATTAAGCAGAGCAAAGAGTGTGGAGAAGCTTGGGTGAAGCAGGTTGAAAGGTGCTTGAGGATTAAACAAGGGAGACATAGTTCCTGAACTCAGAGTTTGCTAAGGGACTTGTCCAGGAACAAAGGAGCTGGCAGGTGCCATTTCCCTCTACGGCCCCTCATTATAAACACACACCTACCTGCAAGACCAAGCACAATCTAGCAATCACTAACTTGCATAAACCATGGCCCATCCCCACACCTACCACACCTGCTTCAGTCCCAGTGCTGTGGATACCCTCCCTGATAAGACCCACACAATCCTTGACAACAATATGTCTCCCCATCACCCACAGAACACGCATGCATCTTGTTAAAACAGCACACCCCATGTGTTGTGCACAATGACACAGTCCAGATCCAGTCTCTGTTGTTGCTATGCATTACCTTCAGAGGAGAACCAGCATCACCAAGTGAAAAATGTATGTTCTGCCCCGTATTTTCAAGAACAAGCAATATATCTGACCTTCCTAACAGAGAGATATTCTCTGAGAAGTAGGCCAAATGAGCAGACAGAGGACTATGTCCTAAACGAAAGAAGAGGACAAAGCCACAGCAAGAGACCTAAACAAAATGGATATAAGGAACATGCCTGACAGAAAATTTAAGATAACAATTATAAAGATACTCACTGGGGAAATGAAAAGAGGGAGGACATCAGAAGGGGGAACATCATTGAGACTCTTAACAAAGAGATATGAAAGAAATAATCAGAGATGTGGAACACAAGAAATGAAATGAAGAATATACTAGATAGAATAATTAGCAGGATGGACGAAGCAGAGGAACAAATTAATGAACTAGAAGACAGTAATGGAAAGTAATCAAGCGGAACAAATGAGAGGAAAAAGAAGTATGCAAAAATGAGAAGAGACTTAGGGAATTCAGTGACTCCATCCAGTGTAACAACACCCACATGAGAGGGATCCCAGAAGGTGAAAAGGGGGAAAAGGGGGCAGAAAATCTATTTGACCAAAGAAGAGCTGAAAACTTAACCTAATCTGGTGAAGGAAACCTATACAAATCCATAAGGCATAGAGATCCCCTCCCACAAAATCAACCTAAGGAGGTC